>NC_036444.1:907500-1145000 GCF_002775205.1 Xiphophorus maculatus | reverse complement strand
AAATACCATAACGAATAACAAGAAATCTTTTAAATATATTCTTTCCTATTAATCTAAAAGTTGTTGTTTGTGATACATAAACAGTCATAATTAGTTCAAAAATGGTTTTTCACCTTTGCAATGCATGCTGGGTTGGTGAATCGGGTTCCAGTGGACCGGAGACGTAAACAAAACACAGGAAGTCAAAGCAGAGGAGGAAGATGGCCGCCGCCAAAAAAACGTCTGGATGGAGAAAAACCAACATTAAAATCTCTCTGTTTTATATTTTTATTTCTCCTACAGGGTTTCAGTACAGCCTTTACAGGATTTTTAGTCAATAAAAGTTGTAAAATGGTAATTTCAGGTGTGTTAAAGTGAGATATGGGCAGTAAAAAGCTTCACCTGGCTGCTTTATTTCCTTCAATTCAGAACCATCTGCAGGCTTTGGAGCTGGAATCTCACATGAAATGACTCTGACCTCCCTGCTGCTCTGGCCGACTATCAGCACTTTATTAAATCCTCAATAAAGGAGAAGAATTGAACGGCCATATGCATATCTTTATAGATGAAAGAAAACGAGCCGTTTGAAGCTCAGATGGATCCGTCGTCTGCCCAGCTTTACCTTTCAGGGCCGAACAGAAACATTTCAGACGCATCTGGACTGTTGGTTTTACTGCCAGGTTGTATAAATACAACATCATTTAGTTTTGGAGAAACGTTCTTCATTACCACAGCTGAAGGACACTAGTTATGCATTTCATCAACTTGTTGGCAACAGCAGAGGAAACGGAGACATTCAGACGGTCGGATCAGAGAGGAAGAAAGTTTTTACATGTCAAATAGTTTGGAAATGATCTGCGACCAGTTCAGGTTCTGGAAAAACCATTAGAGCCGCAGAGCAGGAAACCCAGAAGAACATCTCTGCTCCTGTTTCATGAAATTAAATGAATGCAGTAAAATGTTTCAGCCAGCAGCTTCTGAAGCGGCACTGAGATCCAGTTGGACCAGCAGAACGTCAGCAGCCATTAAAAATCAGGTCCATTTGGCGCCGACGCTGCAGACTTATACTTTACACCTCAGAATGATGCTGCCTCCGCCATGCTTGACTGTTTTTGGATCAACCTCAGCATTTGTCTTTTTCTCCACAAGTTCAGTAAACGCTCGCTAATCTGGTAGCAGCTAAAGCTAAAGCTTTGTTTGGCGAGGTGGAGGTCCTGGAGGCCCGGATCAGAAAGTTAACGCCATCAGGAACATTTAGTAAAACCTTCCATAAAATCCAAACGCAAAACAGACTGACTTGATCCAAACATGGTAAAAATCCCTCCCTCTGTGGTGGGGAGGATCAACTAATAATAATAATAATAAATACTTTTCTCTGAAGCAGCGGCCGATCGGCTGTGAGGAAGAGAAACTCCAACCGAGCAGAACCTGTGACCCAGAATCTCTGCCGGGTCGGCGCCGGTCCTTGATTCGGCTGCAGGAGTAGCAGCTCCAGTCGGGTCCAGTAAAAAGCTGCTTTCACATCAAACTGTGAAACTTTACTGAAAATGTCTTAAAGTTATAAATTATAGCTGAAGTTTGAAACATTTGGAGTTCAAAGAAAACTTCTGAAGATTTGACTAAAACCAACTAAAATTCATCATAACGTCCGTCAGCAGGATCCTTTCTTTAGACGTTTTTAGGTAAAAAAGTATTAAATTTAATGGGTTAATTAGTGAGAAAAGGAGAAACGATTGTTGTTTTATTGGTAACAACCTGAACAATTTAACAGTAAATTCTGGTTTAATTTATTTGATTTGGTGCAACATTTACAACCAGAAGTTGCCTTTGATGTTTGTCCAGGATCTTCTGACATTTATCAAGACCTTCATCTTTATCTTCACTCAGGATGAAAAATATTGAAATTTTTTTTTAGCTTTTATTATTTACAGAAATTAATTTCCCAGGAATTTAAATTGAAATATTTGTTAATAAATAAAAGTTGTTTTTTTTTGTTTTACATGTTTAAAGTGTAACTAACCCCCCCCCCCCCCCCGCGCGGTTAAAGTTTGGCTCCGCCCCCAAACTAATATTCCACCAAAGTGGGCGGAGCCAAGAGACCCTGGGGGCGTGGTTATTATGGGAATGAGGGGAGGGGCAAGCAGCAATGTTGCTAACTTAGCGACTTCGTTGCAATATTTATCGACTTTTCAAACCCTGTATTTTTGTTAAAAAAGCGACAAATTTAGCAACATTTTTCTGCGACTGAAGCTTTTCATGGCGACATGTGAAAGCCTCAGCCAGTCGGCTGTGAGCAGCTCAGTTAGGAGACAGATGACAAACATCAAACCAAACTGCAGAGGCGATCTCTTTTCAGTCTTTATCAAATGTGACGCATCGATTTTTCCAGAGGAGAGGAGAGTCCAGGCAGGGTTTTGCTGCGTCTGCCTGAGAAAAACTCCTTTATTTAAAAAGATTCTGCCTCTATAATTAGGAGGAAAGTTGCATGTTGGTCAAACGATAAGATTATTATTAATAGATGGAGGAGCAACCAGAGACCTGGAGAGCAGGTGAACTATTTCCGTCCAGCTCATCCATCATTAACCAGGCCGCCGTTCAGCTGCCATGTTGGATGATCAGCTGACTGATGGACAGGAAGTGACTCCGGCAGGTTTCCTCTGAAACAGCCGGACTTCATCACAGCAGAGAACCAGACCAGCAGCAGGTTTTCTGCAGACACACTGGCTGATGTAGGAAAACAATTCAAGCTCCAGACCGTCCAATAAATCATCAATAAACCACAGAGAGCCTCCCATCTCCCACTGTAACCAGTTTAACCAGCAGCTGCAGACTAAAGTGTCACATTTTTCCATTTTCCTCTGGAGCCCAACAGCAGAACCGTCTGAGCCGATTCAAACATTTCCAAGATTTATTTTCAGCTTCGTTCGTTTAAATGAAGGAATTTCAGACACACACACACACAGGGACAGAAACACACACAGGGACAGAAACACACACAGGGACAGAAACACACACAGGGACGGAAACACACCTTAAACACACACAGGGACAGAAACACACACACAGGGACAGAAACACACACAGGGACAGAAACACACACAGGGACGGAAACACACCTTAAACACACACAGGGACGGAAACACACCTTAAACACACACAGGGACGGAAACACACCTTAAACACACACAGGGACGGAAACACACACAGGGACAGAAACACACCATAAACACACAGATTTCAGGAAATCTTTTTAAACACATTTTATTCTCCTCAGGAATATTTAACTGTTTTCACCAAGAGAAAAATAAACTGCTGGCTGTTAAATCTGACGTTCAGTTCACAGGTTCAGGCTGAAAGTTAATCAAAATAAATCTTGTTTATCAGCTGGAGGCGTCAGAAACACGCGGATGATTCGCCGTTTGACGAGTGACTGAATCCGTCAAACCTAATTTATGACCCATCAAATATAAACTTTAACCATATTTTACATTTTCATTGGTTCTTTTTTCAGTTGATAAATATAAAAATCGTCTCATGATAGAAAATCAGGTCAGAGGTTAACGTGCTGAACTTCTGATTATTAATAATATATTATTTCCGTCTTTAACGCCCACAGCGGATATAGATCTAGGTAACTCAGATGCTATAGCTTCAGAGTACAGCGGCGTGGTTACCATGGAAACAAACAGGAAAGGTGAGAAAAACAACATTAATGTCTGTTTCCTGTCATTGTGCTGCCATGTCTTCAACTCTTCAAATATTTTAATCTAAATTGTTTAGAAAACCATCAGCATTATTTATTAAACAAATATATTCACTGAAATATAACAGAAAAACTACAAATGGCCCAGAAATGTAAACAACATGCTAAATATTTATTTCAACATTTTCCACTGCTTTGGTTTTTAAAGCTACAGACGAGAACATCTGTGTTATGTACCATTGATGTATTAACGCTCTGTAAAAATAATAAAAGTATAAGTTTATAAAAAACAAAAAGCTACAGATGGTTCTGCCTTCACACAGCGACGGTTTTCTGATTTGGTTTTATTGCTAATTAAAACGGTTTATGATCCGCAGAACAAGAGCTACAGGTGAGCTGATCGATCCCAAATATCAATACTATTGATACCAAGTCAGTATCAGATTGATACTTTAGTTTCAGATTCTCTAAAATTTTATTTTGTTTTTGTGTTGCAGTTTCTCAAAAAATGTTTTGATTTGATTTGTTTCAGTTTAAATTCAGTCGGACCGACTCCGTTAAACTTTGTCCAAATTCTGTTTCAAGCTATAAAAAATATGAAATATTAAAAGAGAAAAATATCAGTGCCACGAAGATTAAAAAACGTTTAAATTCAGCATAAAATCTTAAATCCTGGAACTAAAAATAATGTTAAATGTTCAGAGATTGTGATAAAAACCCTGAATTATTCTCTGAACTTTGAGCCGCAGACGGACAAACCTTCACCCGATCCAAACCCGATCCAAACCCGATCCAAACCCGATCCAAACCGGATTCAAACCCGATTCAAACCGGATTCAAACCCGATCCAAACCCGATCCAAACTCGATCCAAACCCGATCCAAACCCGATCCAAACTCGATCCAAACCCGATTCTAACCGGATTCAAACCCGATTTAAACCGGATCCAAACCCGATCCAAACCGGATCCAAACCTGATCCAAACAGAAAACAGAACCATCATCATGCTGCAGGCGCCCGCAGCATGATGCTGCACACGCCAAGAACCGTCCAGATGACGCATCAGTCAGACAGATGGACCGCGCTCTGGTTCCACTGGTCCATCAGAGGAACCAGAGGAACCAGTGTTCTCACTGGTTCCACTGGTTCCTGCTGGACGTTCCCCTCCAGGATTCCCTGAATGATCCTCAAGGTTCCAATAAATAGTAGAAAATAACTAGAAATGCATTTATAGAGAAAAATGCAGATGTTCAGTTTCTTTCATCAAACACTAAAATCATTTTCTTTGGTTTTCCAGCGTTTAAAATGTGATGTGGTTCTGGACCAGCAGCTCCTGGTTTCCTGGTTCAGCCCAGCTTGGCCCGGCCGTCCCGGCCGTACAGCAGAACCTGCAGCAGGATGGCGGCGTCCAGCAGGATCTGGACCGAACCGCACACCCAGAACTGGGCCGGGCTGTCGTTCATCACGAAGTACGCCGTCTTGAAGGCGTCGCCGACCGTCCAGAGCAGAACCATCTTCACACTGCAGAGAAACATCCACAGCTTGTTATTCATTCATTAAAAACTTTATTATTACCGACGCTGCAAATCACTGAATGTTACCAAATACAACCAGGTTACAGTGGAATATATAAGATCACCGAAAATAAGACAAAAGTAAATTATAAGTAATTTTTCAGCAAGAAAGTTTTATGTGAATAAATCCTTAATATTGATGAAGTTTTAGCTGCATTGGCAGATTATCTCAGTTGGAACAAGACATTTTTTTCATGTTAAAACAGAGAAATTTATTGATTGATTTACTTAATAAATCAACGTTAAGTAATTATTGATAATAAAAAACAAGTTCCTATATCTTGCTTCTGAGTTACTTTTGTCTTATTTCAAGTGTGAAAAGATATTTACCCCATAAACTAGACCAAACAAGATTTTCTTTTTTAAATTTTGTACAGAATATTAAACTGGAAGACATTTGAAATATGGCGTTTGAGTCGATGAAGCAGTGAGGTTTTTATTTTTGATGCCACCCTGTTGCAGATTCCTCCATTCATAGAGGGATTATACACCTGCAGGTAGAGACGACCCGGTTCTGCTTGATCCCAAACTAACACCTGCTGTGAGGCCGGCGTGTGAATGTTGGCCCAGCAGGCTGACCGTCCACTGCTGCTCCTCTCCGACCTTCACCCTCATCAAACCGCTGATCTCCCTTCATGCTAATTTCTTTGCAGGATCATTAACGGGTGGAGAGGAAGCTCCAGCTTAATGGCATTAATGCCGACAGAAAGCTGGTTCTACCAGAGAACCGTGACGCTCGGTTCAGACCAAACATCTGGACCGGCTCACCGACCAATCAGAGACCAGAAAACTCAGACGATCCGTCTAATTGGATGATTTTTAAAACTTAAATCAGACATTCTGGTCAAACAGTTAATAATATCTGAGCTGTGTTTTTTAATAATTATTTTTTACTTTTACTTGAGTGAAAACATTGCAGTGCTGAACTGACTGTTTGGTTCCTGTGTTATTTCCTGTTGCTTTTTGGGTTTTTTTAAGTAATAAAATATTTTTAAGAAATTCTGACAGATTTATTAAACTGAAGAGATTAAGAAGTGATTGTGTTATGATTAAAATTATTTAATAAATCAAAGAAACATTATAAATGTATGAAGTTAAGAGTTTAGTTGAATGAAGTGTCTGAACAGAAGCGATTGTTCTGATCCGCTCAGCCTGAGACGTTTTATCTGCTTCATCAGAGGACATTCGAGCTCAGATATTGTTTTATGTCATATGTTTTATATTGCTGCTACTGAAAGAACCGTTGCAAGAACATGATCTCTGTCACATCAGATGTGAATGAAAGCAGCCAGTGGAGTCAGAAAGAAGAAATGAATTTTAAATCTGCAGCGCTCAGAGCAGGAGGACGAACTCCAACAGAAAGAAAACATGATAAACTCTGATCCAGACGCCTTCTCTCAGAAAAGATGCCATCATTCCTGTAAACTGGATGAATATTTAATGACCTGCTTGTGATTCAGATTAGGAATATCCTTTATTGTCCCATAATTCAGGATTAAAACTGGATTAAACTAATGATTTATTTTTTTCTCCAAAGCAAGAAGCATTTTTTCCTGAAGTCAGATAAATTATCCAATGTTTTCTGGATAACACTGCATCTATTTATCTTCTGCCTGATGGTTAAACAAACTGAGATGATCTGCTTTGTGTTGCTGGATTAGATGCTCCAGTAAAATCTGAGATGTTTCTCTCAGTGGGAACATTTAGCTGATCTGCTGCCACGATAAAAACTCCCAGGATCCCAAACTTGATCCGTCATGAAGAGTCTGCAGGGGAATCAGACCGTCTGGGAGGAAGGAAACCCTAAAGATGTTACTGATGGAAAACCGCAAAAACACCAGGAACTTCAGAAGCGTCTGACCCAAACACACACCGCACCGTGCGCACACACCCCCGCCGCTGGGAGAGGTGTGTGTCCACACCGCCCACACGTCAGAGCGGTGCATGGAGCCGTGCGTGGCTTGGTGCTGCAGCAGGGCGGCAGAGAGAGGAAAATCAAAGCGCAGCTCGAGAAGCCGAGCTGCTCTTAACCCACTGACTATGAATTATGCATGTTGATCGATCCACAGCCAAAAGTTCCCAACCTGACAGAGGAGAGACGGATCCACACCACAAAACGAGCAGAAAGGAGGCCAGGCGAACATGGAGAACGCTGCAGGTTATTGAAATATGACGGGCTGCATGATATGCAACAACAAACATACTAAATACTTTATGAACCAATTCATACTGAAACTTTAATAACAGGATATTATGGAAGGCTGTTAACTAATATAACAACAAAAGACTAAATCATGAAACTTTAACCTCGTCATATAAAGTCATAATTTTGCAGAGCTGATTGTGTTCATTAGAGAAAAGGTTCTGCATGTGGAAACTATGAAGATTAATATGAATGAAACATTGTGTAGAAACCAGGTAACAGATGATATTTCAATGTTTTGTACAGTTTCACTGAAGGTTTAGTCTGACATGTTGCAAATAAAGAGTAGAGAATAATTTGACTAAATATATGTGAAGGAGCAGCATGTAAAATAAACTGATGAAAGCCTGAAATAAAAATGAAGGACAATGAATAACAGCTGCATGCATCTTGCTTTGTTCGACTAATCTTAAAAGAGCCTCAGAAATATTCTGTTGGGCGAAAAAAGGTTTTCTTCTTATTATTCTCAGGATTAATTAAGACGCAGCTGTTATCGGTTCAAAACGCCTCGGGTGGATTCACATGCAGGAAGTTAAATATAAAAATTACACAAACAGAAATATGTGAGCTCAGTTTTAGTCCCGACTTCTGCAGAGTTTCATGCTTTTCATTGTTTATGCAGAGAAACATATTTTATATTAATCTGAGTTCTGCATTTATAAAAACACTTTTATCTCCTGTTAGTTCAGCTGTCAGATAATTTGGTTCAGAAAACGTTGACGGTCTCTGAAGCAGCCCAGACTCAGAGGCCTCCACTGGGACTCGGCTCGGGTCCAAAGGTCACACATTACTTCCAGGTTAGCAGAGTGGCTGCATCCCCACAGGCCGACCCTGAGAAGGTGGAGGCAGAGCGGCCGCTAGCTGATGGCTGCTGCCATGGAAACAAGGCGGGGTGGCCTGAAGGGTGTGACACTGAAAACACAGCCGGACCGAACCAGACCGGACTGGACCACCGAACCGGACTGGACTGGACCGAACCGGACCGGACCGGACCGGGCCGAACCGGACCAGACCGGACCGGGCCGAACCGGCCGGCTGCTCAGACATGTCAGAGTGGAAACGCAGCGTTAGCATCAGAGCGGCGCCGCTGCCGTCCTCCGCTCCGGCGCGGTGGAGGGCGGCCATGTTGGGGCAGAGCTGGAAGCTAAACAATAAAAAAATCTAAATCCGGTGGATCAAGAGAGAACGGATCACTGAAACAAACTAATTTAACCTGTTAGCTGCTGATTCCACCTGAGTGACTCTGGATTTAAAAACACCTGAGATGAACCTGAACACATAACTCCACTCTGAGTGAAGCTTCCTGCCAGACAGGTTCACAGTCTGAGCTGGAGATAGGCACCAGCACCCTGACCTTTGACCCTGCAGGGACAAGCATGTATAGATGGATAGTTTAAGAAAATGAATTTTAATCATAGATTATCAAAACTTTATTCTACTGAGTTTAAAGAACAGCTGAGTAAATTATTGCTTCAGAAATTATCCATAAAAACTAATTCAAGCTAAGTGTGCTAAGCGTTTTCATAGTTAGCAAAAATGCTAAAACGCATTAGCAGAAGGTAGCTCAGCATCGATTGTTGCAAATAAGGAAAAAAATAGATTAGCAACTACAGGAGTACTCAGTGTTGGACTGCAGCTGATATTTTATCCAATTTTTGATAAAAAATTCAGATTTTTATAAACTGTTTGGATAAAATCCCGACATCAGGATTACATGTTATCAATGCCTTCTCCTACTGAGACCAAGACTTTAACTAAATACTGGAGAGATTTGAATGCATTTATTTAGATTTTGTGATTATATTTTTAAAATGATAAATATTCTCCTCCAACCAGCTGGATGGGGACAGAATACATGATTATCTCTGATGGTGGTTTTACTTTGTGTTTCAAAGCTGACACGTTTTCTCTCAGTTTATGAAATATTATATCAGCATTACATGTTAAACTGATGCTTCCTCTGTGGGATCCTGCCATGAATCCCTGATTCACTCAAACTGGAGTTTTTAAACATCTGTACTTTAAGCTTTTGCCCCTCGCTCTGGGGCAATAAAGCACCTGTGTGGGGTTTCAGTGGAGTCATTAAAGACCGGAGAATTAACAGGCTGTACTTTAGTAAACATCAAATCCCTCTGAGGTTTCATGTCCAACTTTATGCAGATCAACAGTTTCTGATTGTGTGCTTATTTCCCTCATTGTTTTAATTAAAGCAGCTGTACGCTTTATTGGACTCTAAATCTTTATGTTAATGAGTTCAGTGTTTGGGAACTCCACTGTGAGCTGATTAATGCTGCATGGAAGCAGAAAAATAAAGCAAACATTTCCACACAGCAGTGAGTTAACATCACACTGAGAGGCGTTTACAGGCATCGTCCAGGTGCTGCAGGTGTTTCCTTTTCACAGCCATGTCCTTCCGTCTCACCTCTCTGCTGCAGCTTCACATCTCCTCTCTGCTCTGATTTCCCCTGAGTCACTGAATCTAAGAGCACTTACAAAAGAAGTCAATAGCAGCGCGGCGTCGGTAATCACACTGTGTAATTGGACATGGCTGACTTTATCTGAGCATACAGGTTCCCAGGGAAGGTGAGTATTTTCTCATCACATATTGCATCAGTCACTGTAAAAACTAGCAGGACTGCAATTAAACAAGCTGATTTTTATAAAAGAGAAAAGAAAAAGTCTCTGATGTTGAAAACATTCAGGTTAAATATTGCAGCCTATCAGAGGAGGTTATTAAGTTATGTTTCTTAATAAAATTTGCAGCAGTCCGTTTGATCTCCAGGAACATTTGTGTCTTCTTTGATTAATGTTGGAGTAAATGTGTGGAAAAGTGAGAGATGATGTTCTGCAGCTCGTCGTCCGTCATGCAGAGAAGCTGATAAAGTGTTATTACGTGTTTAATCTTCAGTCATCAGAACATCTGCACAGCCTGAGGACATTTTCAGTTTGTTAAATTACTGAGAGCAGAGTCAGCCTGAAAGCAACGCTTCGCTTGGTTCCTCTGTGAAAAATGTGAGCAGGAATTTAATTCAGAGGAAATATAAGGGGACCTGAACCTGACCTGAGGAGATAACAGGCAGACAGCAGGTAAACATGGCGTCTCTTTCTGTTTTCAGCAGCAGCTTTTAAATAATTTGATTCATCAGATTTGGAAAGGTTGATGGAAACTAGGGATTGCATCAATTAGTCGACTAGTCGATTCTTTTCTCTGCAATGACTTTTTTCTGGGCCAGTTGATTAGCTGCAATCACGGGACAAAACTGATTTTTCCAAGGAAATGAAAAAAGGTGAACTAGATGATTCCTCAGACAGCTCAAATTGTATAAAAACGTAAATAATTTACCAAAGAGAAACTGAAAATTTCAGCATAAGCTACCGCAATAGGGGCGTTGCTTGGCGCGGTGGTCAGCGCGGCGCGGTGGTCAGCGTGGCGGTCAGTGCGGCGGTCAGCGTGGCGCGGTGGTCAGCGTGGCGCGGCGGTCAGCGCATATAGAGACTGTAGACCGGGTATCTGGGGTCCGACTCCCGTCCTCGGTTCGTTGGGCCCAGGCCTCTCTCCCCCGCTCCGCTCTCTCTCTCTCTCTGCCCCCTTACAGTCAGATTGCTGTCAAATAGTGACGAAAAAATCCTTAAAAAAAAGATTACTGGAGCAACAATGCGTCATGATGTCGAGCTTTTTTATCCATCCAACTGATCAGCGTCACTCTGCGTGTTGAAGCGTCTAACCTGGCAGCTTTACGCTCTTACAAAAATATGTTTGACAACATCTGGAAACAAAGTCCAAGCTTCACTCTGAGGATCTGATGGAGGAGATCTCTGCCGCCGCCAGCATGTCGGTTCAGAGAGCCGCTGCTGATCAGCTGATCCTTTGGGCCGAGGAGCAGCTGGAGGCTTCATTGAATTTAACTGTATCCAGGGGCGTAAATCCATCTCATTATGGGGGAACCATAAACAGGAACATTTCTTATGAACAATTTTGGGGGGTCGGCAAAGTTACAGTGAAATGTAAGGTAAAATGTAGTTTAGAAAATTTTTAAACCACATTCAAGCTGCAGGACCAAAAATGACTAGTAATGCACATCAAACATGTTTTATTCTCAGTAAACAGCCTGCAGAGAAATAAAACTAAAATTCAAATGTTGCTTAGATACGATTTGTTCAGTCTGATCTAATCTCTGCTGCACTTTTACAAACATTTAAGGCTCTAAATAAAAAAGTTTTAATGAGTAACTGCTCTTAATAAAATTCATCATAAACATTGATTTATTGAAATGGCTCCCAATACAAGTTATGGGCTATTTAAATTATAACTTGTTAATTTGCTTTAATTTAAGCCTTTTTTAGCTTTGCCATGTCCTGGTCACTGAGAACAAACAGGTAGATAGAAATGAATATCTGGGGAATATTATATGTAACATTTAAAACATGAGAGTCTATATAGAAAAATATTCAGATCCTATTTTGTGTTTTTAAAGGCTCTACGTTGAAGACAGTGAGAAATAAAGTTATAACTTTTAGTTTTTTCTATCCGTTCTGGGCTCCCACTCTGAGCTGGTCCACTTCCTCAGCTCCTCCTCCAGTTTCAAACTCTAATTAACTAAAAGTTAAAGAGCTAAATATGAATGAGATGTTTACTACCTTTGACAAAAAAGCTTAAAGTTTGTGAAAGCAATGTAGCAGTTTTGCTAATAAGGCAGCTTATCATGATTCAAAGTAATGAAATTACTGCAGTCTGATTTTTATTGTTAATGTGTTTCTTCTTTTTGAGCAGTAAAAGTAAATAAAAGGTGTTACATGTCTTTTGCTTTAAGTATTTACTTACTGAAAGGTTTTATGTTTGTGCTGCAGAGCCACAGCTAACAGCTAGCAGCTAGCAGCTAACAGCTAGCAGCTAACAGCTAGCTCCTCACTCCAGCGGTTCTGCCAGTCGGTACCGTTCAGCTGCTGTTGCTCCTCCCACACTTTGGACTGAACCATTGTTCTAGTAATGGAGGGGGGACCTAAAAATTAATTCTTATTTTTTCCTGAGATAAATGGCAGATTTATTTTGTTTTTTGTTTCTTTTGGCCTTTTCATATTGATATTATTTAAATGTAAACGTTTCTTCAATTATTATTTTTTTTGTTTTTTTCTTTCTAGACTTTTCCAAGATTGGGGGGTCCGGCCCCCCCGGGCCCCCCAGGATTTACAGCTATGACTGTAACCAAACGGGATCCGTTCATAATACTGGTTATGTTGGTTTGTGATGTTCCAAAAGCACCATTATGGTCAGTGTCATAATTTGACTCCTGTGCAGCTATCAGAGATCTGCATTAACGGTGTGGGAAGAAAAATAAATATCTATAATAAAGAGCTTCTATTGGCAGTAATAGGTGCCTTACATGCGTAGCTACGACAACCCCAATAACATATTTGGATTTTAAGTGAGAAATATTTTAATTATTTCAAAGTAACATCAGCAGACAAACTTTAAATTTACAGAAAATAACTTTGACATCTTCATTTCCCCAGCAGCAAAAGAGATTAACCTATTATTTATATAACTATAAAAATAATATTTTCCATGTGTAATGTCATTTAGTTTGTATCATTCAATATTATTTTAAATGTATATTTGTATCATGTGAAAACATTTTCTTCACGTTTCCATTTAAAACATGAACTTTTATTCTGAAATGAAGCAGCTGCTTTGTAACCACAGCTGGAAACAACGACTGCATCAGTTTGTGCTGACGATCGATGAGCTGCACAACCAGGAAATAATGGAGATAATCAGCAGGAGGTTCTGTCCCATTAGGGACCAAATGAAGCTCAGAGCAGAACCGGAGAACCGGGCCGGCAGAACCGCAACCAGAGAGGAGGAAATTAAATGACTGAATCAAACCAAACCACCTTCAAGTGTTTCATTGTTCGCTTTGTGTTTTTATTCCTAATAATAATAATTCATTGCTTCAGTCGTGATAATCTACAGTACAAACACAGCAAACATTAAAATATCAAGCAGGATATTTATTTTAAAAAGGGAACAGGAATGTCACACAGATTCATTTCTGTTTGACTTTCAGCTAAAAAATCCCAAAACTCGATTAACTGGAACATTAAAAACATTAAACAGAGTGATGTAATAAGGCGTATTACAGGAAGGTTGAGTGGAAGGAAAAACTGTGGTAGAAAAAGGTGAACGAGTTACAAAAAGCCACCAGTGAATAAGCTGATCGTGTTGAATCCAGAACAGATTGTTCCAGAACCAGAAACTACATCAGGCCCATCTCAGGATGCTCCGAGGTCCAAAGTTCTCTTCTTTATGAAAATACATTTCTAGAAACTCCAGTATTTTCAACAGAGATTTGTGATCCACCAGAACCAACAATTATCTGGACTTACAGAACCTCAGCAGAATCTCAGGCTGCAATGACTTCTGCATTAAAATACTTTGTTTTGGTGGCTTGTTTTGTAATTTTCAAGGTTTCTGAGAAACACATTTTAGTTTTTTGGTTCACTGTGAATCAGTGAGCAGAAATGAATTATTTTGTGCTTGGTGATAAAACCTGAGCCTGCCGCTGCGGCCGTGTGGCTGGCAGTGAGTCGGGCGGAGCCGTACCTCATTCCCCTGGTGCAGCGGTTCTGCAGGTTCTGCAGCAGCTGCGGCACGGCGAGCATCGCCTCAAAGGTCACGGCCAGGGAGCCCAGCGCCTCCACAAACACGGCCGAGTCCAGCAGCAGCAGCGTGAGCACAGCGCAGAGCGCCGCGAAGCCGAAGCAGAAGAGCAGGTAATCCTCAAACGCACTCCACTTCCAGAAGTAACGAACGTCCAAATCTGGAGAGGGGAGAAAAGACATGCAGTTCAGTCAAAACCTTCATTTTAGTTAAAAAAATCAGCAACATTTTCAATTCAAAGCCACTTTTTGCTGCTAAATTATTGAATAAATATCTATAGGAGCTCAAGAACAAAGATATTTATCAGTTTTAATCTGTTCTTAATCAGATTATAGCAAAGTGTTTTTCTATCCATTCAGCTTTCCTGAATTGATGCAGCTTCAGAAATGCTGACATTAGCATTAGCTGCTACATGTTTAGCATTGAGATGCTAGCATAGCTTCATTGACAGGCTAACTCCTGTTAGCACAGCTTGAACACTTTTTCCAATCATATTGTTTAGAAGCAGAAACAGACGCCAGTTGGACCAGAGAAGAAGCAGATGCAGCAGTGCGTCTGATTTACAGGCGTAGTAGAAACTAAATATAAAGGTTCCAGTGGATGTAAAAAAAATAAATAAAAAGTGATTAATTGCATTCAATTCTGAATGCAATAAATCCAAGTAAATCCTTGAACTGCACCTCTTTTTGTATCCACATATTAAAACCTGTAAAAAAAAACCTCATGTTCTTAAAATATTGTATATAAATATTTTTATGTTTCTGCTCCTCAGCAGCTTTCTGGCCTGGCGACGGACCAGGCTGTGAATTTATTCCTCTTCCTTCCACATCAACATTTCTCTGATCCATCAGCCGTTTCATCAATGGAGCAGCGAAGTTGAGCATCTGAGCTGAAACGCAGCTGACAGCAGCTAACAGGGCTGATGGCTAAATAAGAGCTCATTAGTTAGCGAGGCGGCTGAAGCATGAAGGTAAACGCTGCAGAGCAGCGGCAGCTGCTGCGTTAACAGAACGCACCGTTTGGTCACAAGTTTGTTGTTTATGCAGAAATGTTGATATTTCTATCCAGTTTTTATCTGCATGAATACTGAACGTTTATCCGACTCGGTGAGGAAATTATGGACATTTCATGATTTTTCACTAAATAACTACAAAAAGATTAGGGCTGGGAGAAACGGCTGAAAAACCGATCACAATATGAGAGTTACATGTCAGTTGATAGGTAATTATTAACTAGTGAAATATTTCCAAAATGTTGACAAGACTTCCTGTTTTATCCATTTTCCTCTCCAGCTGTTCTCACTTTTCACTCAGCGCCATTTTTTGGTTGTTTTTAAGCAGCTTTGAGGCACAATGGAGAAAACTGAAACTGCTGCTGCGCCAGCAGGTTGTTGCTAAGCAACCAAAGAGCCGCTCAGTCAGCTGAGGCCACTAATCTTTAGCTGGAAATTAAATGAAATTACATATGCCATCATTGTCATTTTAAAAATAGATTGACTGGGTTTATGTTTGACGCTGCTGTCAAAATGACAGACAACTAAAATGTTCAGCGCAGCCTGTGCTTCAGGTTAGTGAAGCTAACGGTTAGCCAACGGTTAGCCAACAGTTAGCCAACGGTTAGCCAACAGTTAGCTAAACAGTTAGCCAACGGTTAGCTAAACAGTTAGCCAACAGTTAGCTAACAGTTAGCCAGCGGTTAGCTAACAGTTAGCCAGCGGTTAACTAACAGTTAGTCAGCGGTTAGCTAATGGTTAGCCAGCGGTTAGCTAGCACAGGTCGGTGTTCTGTGACTAACAAACCAGAAACATTTTATTTCTGCTTTGTCAATAAAAATCTCACAATTTCAATATTTCAACATGATTTTCATTCAGTAACAGATGCAAACAGACACACACACACGCACACACAAACACGCACACACGCACACACGCACTTCAGCCATGTTTCACATGGAGCCGCGCAGCATGGAGCCGCATGTTTACAGTCAACAGCCAGGTGGTTAATAGATTTATTACCTGCTAAAGACACAACGCCTGCAGCTGACAAGAGCAACACACACACACACACACACACACACACTTTACTGACTGTAGACTCTTTACCAACCTGTCCTCTCTGCTGATGGCTTTTGACTTGAAACTCTAATCAGAGCTGTCAGTGCAGCCAGCAGAGTGTGTGTGTGTGTGCGTGGGCGTGTGTGTGTGTGTGTGCCTTTCATTCCCCAGGCAGATAAAAAGTGATTGTTCTGTGCAGCTCTGAGGTGAAGTGGTGAAGTATGAACTGCTGACAGCAGCAGCTGCAGAGACAGGAGCCGTTTCAAACCGGAGCAAAAACTTTCTGAGTCACATTTTCATCTCTCAGTTCAGCCTCAGCCCACTCTGCCCTCCATTTGTAAAGCTGATCAGCGCGCACACACACACACACACACACACACGCACACACACACACACACACACACACACACACACACACACGCATACACACACACACACACACACACACACACACACACACACACACTCCTCTTGTTCCACTTCAGTCCAGCTGATCTGCGCTCCCTCTCGCCGCCTCGCATGTTTACCTGCATAATTCAATCGCTGGAGGACAATAATGGAGGAGAAAGCTTTGCATCATTCATGTAAAGTATCGCTGCTGAAACTTCCTGCCTCCGCATCAACCACTTTCCGTCTCTGCAATCCGTCATTCTCAGGTTCTTCTCCAACAGAATCCGTCTGAGGTGCATTATTACCCAGACAGCAGCGAGGCGGTTTGCATGGACCTCATTTAAAATCAAACAATTCAATTACCAAACAGCCTGGAGGAATTCAATACCTGCACACAAAGTTAGTTCAGGGAGTCGCCCAGCCGAGGAAACTTAATGGGACTGTGGAGCTGAAATGGCTTCATTTGTAAAGTGGAAACGACTAGACCTGAAGTCAGCACTGTGAGGCCCGACAAGCCGCAGGAATGAAGGATGAGACGACTAGAAATGGAAAGAAGGAGTGAGAGAGAGTTACTCATCAGGGCGAGCGGCGCGGACTGATGGAGACCAGCAGAGACAGCGTGGTGAGTCGAGACCTGCTGACTCAACCATCGCTCTGCGAAGGAAACGCCTCAGCTCCACTTCATGATGTGTGAAAGTTGCTTTTTGCAATCTGTCCATTTCATGATCACTTCTCTGTCTGCAGACACACAAGATCTGAAGTGAAACCTGGATGAAACAGCAGGCCTTTAAAACCAGCTAGCAGCGTGTTCAGGTTTGGGTTTGATCGGATCCAGAGACCGTTACCATGGCGACCCGACTTTACCAAACATCCATAAACTGACCAATAACTCTGACCCTGAACTAAAGCTGCTGGACAGGAGGAACTTTTCCTGTGTTCATTCTGAATATCGTCACTCAGCCAGTAATTTCAAATAAATCTGGAACTCCAGGCCTCCCAGAGGCCTGAACTGGTTTATACTGGGCCAACTGGGGCTGCAGAAACAACAATCTTCTCTCCTCTGAAACCTCTCAGTTTATTAGAGCAACTAAAACTCCTTCTAACCGTTTTGTTTTGCCAGGCTTTGGTAATACATACAGAAGCAGGATCTCACTAACGTCGTGAAGTTTCTCATTAAATCCCAAATGTTCCCATTTAAACAGGAAAGGTCCAAGCAGTAAAATGGAAACACCCTGCCAGATGTTTTGAGAGAGAAGTTCAGCGATCATAAAACACAATCTGAGAAATGAAGAAACTTTCTTTGTTAAACGAGTTTTATCTCATTATAAGAAGAAAGTTTCTCATGTTAACAATCTGCTGCTGCTTTATTTATTTCCCCTCCGGCGCTTAAACGCCTCATTTTGTAAACTAGATTTCTCTCTTGAGAAAGTAAAAAACAAGTCTGCCATGTTTCATATCCATCGCCGTTCAAATCGTCTCCTGTGTTTCTCTTATTATATTTCATTCCTACGCGACTTATTGTGTTTAGTTAATAAAGGACAGATGATGGGCTCTCTGGCTGATAGAAAGGTTTTAAAACTGAGTCACATTCTAACTCCTTGTTCCTTTATTTAGTTTTTTCAGAGCAGAAAAATCTACAACTTTAAATGTTCAATTAGCAAATAAATGGAGGAATCTGAGTCACATTTAAAGAAAACATTATTGGCAGGACAATTAAAACATGTTCACTGAGCGAAACATTAGAGGATTAAAAATGACATTTCTGTTCATCAACTGAAGAAAACGAGTTAAAATGTACAAAATACCCAAAACCACCAATAAAAACACATTTCTGTTCAGATCATTTTAGAGTTGAAACCGCCGAGTTCGGACTGGTCTTTGTCTTCTTTGTGCCGTTAATTAACAGAGAAACTCCAGAGCGTCTCTCTGCAGCAGAATCAGTCACATCTGCCAGAACAGTTCGGCTGCAGCCTCATGCATTCACACCGAGAAAACCTGCAGGTTCATGGACTTAACGCTTCCTGTTCTGCACAAGTTAGTGGAGCTGAAGGTCCGACTTACGGATGCAAATGTCTGTTCAAAACGTGTCTCTATTTCAGCTCCAGCCACGCAGGGAAAGTTTGACCTTGGTGTTTATTTCCTGTAAACACGTAAAGGTCCAGTGAAACACATTCCTCATATTTTAGCCTAAAACCGCAATACATTTATTTGCAGTAAGAATAAGTTGAGTAAACTTCAACGTTAAAACATAACGCAAAAACGGCAATGTTCATAAATGGATAATCTCCCATTTATTTAAATGATCAGCTGGTTAATGTCCTTTGTAATGAGATTTTACTGCAAACTACAAAAATCACAGGGCTTTCACCAAAAATATTTCTATAATATTTTCTATTCAAAACAGGGCTTTTCTTGTTTTAACCCCATTTAGAAATTTAGCAGAATTTTGCTACTGCAGCAGCAGCGGTAGTTGCAGCAGTAGCAGCAGTCGCTGCAGCAGCAGCAGCGGTAGCTACAGCAGGAGTAGCAGCAGCAGCACCTGCAGCAGCAGCAGCGCTGGTCAGCTCTGGCCTGCCACTGAATCCCACTGAGCCTCCAGTTTGTGTTTGAATTTTTCACTCCAGCCTCGTGAATAAAACGAAGGTTGATTAATTAGCTCCACTGGAATCAACAATGCAAAACAAAAACATCTGTGAGTGATGAATTTCTGTTACATTATTTATGAACTTAGCAATAATCCCCATTTCATAAAGACAAAGAGGGAGAGCTTTATGTCTTTACTCTGCATGCGAAGCAGCTGCTTCTGCTCAGAGTTTAGTAAACCTGCAGAATGACTGATATGGTTTGTATGAATCCTAACACCATAAAGCCTGAACCTGAAGTGAACCTGAAGCAAATGTGAAGCAACACCATAAAGCCGTCACTAACAACACCAGCATCCAGTCAGACTCCAACATCCTCCATCTCCGGCTCGACCTGGAAAATTCATCCTCGCCGCTGCGCTTCCGTCCATTTTGTCGCGGGGAGCCAGCGGCGCCGAGATAAATGAGAAGGAGGGAATCAGAAACTGCTGCAGATCAACTTCCTGCCACGGCTCTGCTGGGACCCTATTCACACCGCTTGGGTCAAAGTTGGTTTTCTAGAAATTAAATCTGCTGAATAACTCCTGCAGGACAAGGCTTTATTTTAAAGAAACTTCACCATTTCTACTGACGTTCTTCTTCTTGGACTTGTTTCAGCATTCAGTTGATCAGCTGCTAATTTATTTGCATAAATTAAGGGAAAAGACTCCCATACCATTTAATTACTGATGCACCAATCAATGGGCCAATAATCAAAGCTGCCCAGTGATCTGTGGACCAATGGAAAGGTCAAATAGTGGAACCAAAAGGATTTCTTCTTCCTCATTCATTAAAAACATCAATACTGAAAACTCCCACTTTGTTAAAAGCATCAGCAGCACTTTGTTTGATGCTGCCTCTGTCTGAACCTGCAGCACTTTCTTCTTTTCTTTTATGGCCAATTAACCGTAACAAAGGCAAAGTTCAGGTGTTACAGTCCTTAGAAAGAAAATCTGTCTGAACCAAAACCAGAATCTGTAATCAGAACTCAAAGAAAAACAGGAACTGGTTTCATCCAGTAAAATCTGATCAGTGCGTCACGTTTCTCTAAAACTACAAAACTTTCTTCAAATCAGTTTGTGAGTCTGAGGCTGAATTATTCCCACCAGTCTGGATTATTCAGCTTCAATCCAACAGGAATCACTTCTCTTCACTTTGCTAAACATGTTTACCTAAAGCTCCAGGAGTTTCGACAGAACCTGACCTTTTTTTTTTTATATTAATCACCAGAATAACTGATAGAAATAACTGATAATCAATAGAAGAGTTGATTACTAAAATAATCGTTAGCTGCAGCCGGACTCCTCTTTGTGCGGTTCTGCCTCGGCTGTTTGTCTCTTTCTAATCTCTGCAAACACGACCAGAAAAGGTCGACGTTGAATCGGGTCAGCCGGGTCAAACGCTTCGCCAGTGTCGGGTTTTCATCTCGTCAAGATGAGCCGGTTTAAATCAAAAACAACGAGACAAACGGATCAGATTCAACATGACGACCTGCTGATCAAACAGGTGAGGTCAGAGTTGAACCACCTCACTGCCCGGCCAAATCATTTATTAATCCTCTGCACTTTAAAGGAGTCGTTACATATTTTAACACAAATCACTTGGCCAGGGCAAGTCTGTTCAGGTAATACAGTTATGTATAAATTATGCAATAAACTTAATCTCATATAAAGCAGAAAGCAGGAACAATTGCTGATGGTGCTTTGATCTTCATTTTATTGAATCAGTCCACAGATTCATGTGTTCATAAAACCTGTAGCTGCTGATCAGCCCGACACAAAACGCTCCATCATCACCTTTCCACACATTAACGCTGCAGCATCAGCATCAGCATCAGCATCAGCATGCCAACCGCCAGATAAACGCTCAGCATTCAGATATGAGCAAAAACCAAAACTCTGAAACAGACGATCCAGTGAAATGGTTCCGTCCAAAGGGAGAGAATCTGATACCAACGATTAAAACTGTGATGGACTGGAGACTCCACTGGGATAAGAAGATGGATGGAATTTGATTAAAATTCATTTTTTATTCAAAACTACTAAGACAATGAATGAATGAATGAATGAATGAATGAATGAATGAATGAACAGATTCCTCCTGGTCCACTCCAGTCTGTTTTACAAGGCATTAATGCTGCATTATGCAACTTTTATTTTAAAAAATCTGTTTTTTACATATTTGTTAAAACTATTTAATGACAGTTTATAAAAGATGTGAAAAAAAATCAAGTACAAAAATAATCAAAGTGACATTTGCATAAAAAATCCCTTAAAATCTCAATAAATAGACTTTGAGTTTTACACCTGACAGCTCAAAGCTAACTGTGAAGAAAACTAGTTAAAACATCTTAGAGAATCACAACTTACATTGAGAAGTGATCCAGAAATATCATGGTACACACACACACACACACACACACACACACGCCTGCAGACTGCCACAGACTCCTTGGCCTCCTCAGGGTGAATGAATGAACCACCACATCACTCAGCTTTTCACCACAATTAGCATAGCAGCTCCTCATTATTCAGATAAAACCTTAATTGACCTTCGCAGCTCAGAGTCTTTTTCTCTTAGATTCCTTTAAGTCTGGAGCTTTTTGCTGAAATAATTTCTGCTTTACAACCCGACTGTAACATAAAGAAAAACATTTAGAGGTCAGGATTTAAAGAGTTAATTAGATGTTTAAAGTTTCAGCTGACGGACTCTTTAATCAGAACATGGGTCCAAACCCACAGAGCAGAACCGATCCCTGGCAGCTCTAGTAAAAAACAAGCAAATTGATTTTAAGGTGAAATTTTCTCTTCATCGTCTTTTTCTTCAAGAAACTTTATTGATCAAATATGAAGTACAGAACAGAATTCACAGTGATTCATGGTGGGAACAACATGGCTACATGTAGCGCTTTAGCATTAGCTTCAGCTAAATACCATGCTGGCTAATGCTGGTGTAGCACATTAGCCTTGGCTGACCTAAGCTTATGGTTAGTGCTTTAGGGTTAGCGGAGCTAGCCTTTCAGCTAGCAGCGCCCTCTGGGTGCAGAATAAAGCAACCTAAGTGGACCCACCCGGATCAGAACCGCTGTTCAGAGGTTCTGTGTATGAGCAGGGAGTGGACCCACCCGGATCAGAACCGCTGTTCAGAGGTTCTGTGTATGAGCAGGGAGCGGACCCACCCGGATCAGAACCGCTGTCCTCCGTATTTCCTCCTGATCTGCAGCCTGACCGCTGCTCAGAATGCTGTCTGAGTTTGGTGTGAGTCCTGCAGACAGCTTACTGACATGCTGGAGACAAATCAGAGGTCGTGCAGGATGAGTGTCTCCCGGCTGCCCAGGGCAGAGAGTCACCTCTCCAATTAGTCCAGCAACAGAACCGGGCCCTGCTGATCCATCCTCACTTCCTCTCTGAAACCTTTCTGACTTCCTGCTTCATGACAGGTTTCAGTTGTAACTTGAAATGTTAACATCTCAAACTTAAAGTCCATCTTAAAACTTAAGACACTACAAAGAGTTTCTACCAAAATTAACTTTGTGTGGTCTGTTCCTCCCTCACTGGTCTGGCTAAAACCTTCCAGTAGCTGATTCTCCTTTCAGGCGAGGTGAGCTTGGTCTGTCAGCCAGGCGCAGGTTTCCTCCTAATGAGCGAGCCTGCGGTGTTTTAAAGCTTTCCTGCCTGGTTTTCCTCTGATCAGGGCTGATCAGAGCAGATCAGAAGCAGGAGAGGAGAACGCTGAGGCCAAACTCATCTCACTTCCACAGAGACAAAATAATGAGCAGCAAACCTGCTGGATCGGCTGGCTTAACTTTACCAACTCTACAGCGCCAGCACGACTTATTACTGCTTTAAAACAACAATCAATAACTTTACATGTTTATTAGAAAGTCATTCAATGGAAAATGGAAAACTGATAAATATTTTGTTGAAGGTGAAAACAAGAAAGGAAGTGACGTAATGAAACGAAGCCATTAAACAAAAGACACATTTTATCTACAGCATGAAATGTTTATTAAATCTGTTTCTATTAAACATTTAAAGTTGACCAATCTTTACTAAATTACACTGAAAGAAGGTTCATCCAATCAGCTGCAGCGAAGCAGAGCTGATTGTTTTTATACCTGAACCTGCAGGTTCAGGTATAAAAACAAACTAAAGTTCTGCTTTGGTCTCCAAGAACCAACCAGGCTGCAATAAGCAAGAAATAAAATCATCACATAATAGATTAAAACAGGCTCAATAACTTCCATTTGCACGGTTTTTGGTTTTTGGACGGTAAAAGTTTTCAACTAAACCGTTTTCTTTACAGAAGCTTCAAAATTCATTCTGTTGTTTAGTTTAGTTTATTTATTCTGGATGATTTAAATGTCTTTCAGTTCAGTTAAATGTTCATTAGAATGTGTTTCTGCATGACTTCACCACT
This sequence comes from Xiphophorus maculatus, assembly GCF_002775205.1. Classification (NCBI taxonomy): domain Eukaryota; kingdom Metazoa; phylum Chordata; class Actinopteri; order Cyprinodontiformes; family Poeciliidae; genus Xiphophorus; species Xiphophorus maculatus. Next base: position 1,121,400 of record NC_036444.1, on the reverse strand, counting down.
AACATTAAATTACTTTACAATGGTTTTAACGGCGCGTCGCAGAGAGAGCGCCCCCTGTCTGCAAACAGCCTCCATGAACGTTTTCAGTCCCATCCAGGAGTTTTCAGCCATCCAAACCATCTTTGGAGTTATTTAGCAAAGAATCATAAAAATACCCATAATTCCTCAGTGACGGATAAATTCATGTCGCCTGCAGACACAAAAACTAGATAGTGGAAGTGGACTAGTTAAAGTAAAACAACATTTCTGCATAAAAAAAATCATAAACTTCTGACCAATCACAGCCCGCCTCTCGGCGCTCTGGACCGCAGATTATTGGCTCCGCCCACAGGCAGTGTTCAGTTCTCATTTTTACAGACACGGTGCAGACGGTTTCCACTGCCTGTATTAATGCATGTCAAGGAATATTTGCTTTGAACTATTAAAATAAGCTTATAAATCAACCATATAAAGGATTTCATGGAGAGGCTGAAGCCTCTGACCTCCACGAACAACGACGCTCCGCCGGATCCCTGAACATTTGTGTGGCTGTTTTATTAATGTCCTCCACTTAGCTTCATCATGTAGCCATGTGTTATATAACAGATCAGCTGTAGCTCCTGAAATAACTCATTAAATGAAGTTTTGTTTTTGTTCAGACCTAAAGGCCACCAGTCTTCCTGCGCCTTATCAAACACCCAGCAGGCGAAACACTGACTCATGAAAACAACCTTGCCCATTTGAAAGGTAATTATAAAACTTAACTTTATATTAGAAAAGTGTTTTGCTTCTCTTCTGGGAGTCTGTGTGAACGATTATCTGAACAAACACTCCCTGTGAGCCGTTGTTTTGCTGCTTCACCTTCCCGGCTTCATTTGACTTGCTAATGAAACGTTCAGCTATCAGGAGCTTTAATTAAAAACAGCCTTCAGTTTGCTGCTTGGTCTCTGATTCGTCCGTCGCTCTGCTCATCACGTTCTCTAAACCGGACCCAAACCCGTCCGGACCGGGACCAGCAGGTGGATCCTCGATTCTTCCTCTCATTGAAAAACTTCCCTCACAAACGTTGGATAATCTCACGACCTCGTCGTTCTGCTCCTCACACTGCTGCAGCTGAAGAGTTTAGGCTCTAACTAAAACTGAGCTTTTCTTTACCTTTGATTCCGATATCTGAGGTTTAGTTTGAACTGACTTCAAACTTTTATTTATTTAAACATGAATGTGCTGAACTATAAATGTTTTTGTATGTATTACAGCTCACTTAGTGATACAAAATTAAACAAATTTGGTGTCAATCAACTCTGCTACTTTTTTTTTTACCCCTCCAGGGTCTTTTGTGGCTCTAGTGTCCCTTATGTGACAGCAGGCCGACAGGAAACGGGGAAGGAGAGGGGGGAAGACATGCGGCAAATGTCGTCGGGTCCAAGAGTCGAACCCGCGACGGCCGAGTCGAGGACTCAAGGCCTCCAAATATGGGTCGTGCTAACCGCTACGCCCCAACTCTGCTAGTTTTTGCTGCAAAAATGTTCACTGACCAAATTTGTTAGAGTTGGATAATGTAGAGGAGCTGGTTGACCTATTGACCTTTCATCTTTCATTCATATCTTCAAAGCAAAAGCAGCAAAAATGGAGCTTTATTTATAAGACAGGACAGCTAATGTGGCCCCCAGACCGCAGGCGGTCCCCCAGCGGCCCCCAGACCGCAGGCGGCCCCCGACGGCTCCCAGCGGCCCCCAGACCGCAGGCGGTCCCCCGGCGGCCCCCAGACCGCAGGAAGCCTCTGGAAGTCGTAGCAAAGTCAGAACGGTGAGTCGGCTCAGGGAGCCAGAAACAGAGAGAGATCTTTCAGGATCTGCAGCCACTCAGCTTCAGTCGGCGCTAAGGAGAAAAATTTGGACCGCTGTGTGTGTGTGGGGGTGGGGGGGCGTGTGTGTGTGTGTGGGGGGGGGGGGGGGGGGGGGGGGCGTGTGTGGGGGGGGGGGGGGGGGGGGGGCGTGTGTGTGTGTGTGTGTGTTTGCTTGCTACATATAGAGGACAATTTTTACAATATTTACAAAGGTCATTTGTGGAGAGTGAGGACGTTTTTCCCATCCTCACTTTCTTTACACTCTACCAGTTAGATGTAGAGGTAAGGTGTAAATTAAGCTGGTGGTCTGCAGGCGCCCCCTTGTGGCCAGTACTGCATCGACCGTTTATGTGAAGTGACATGAGCTCAAAGTTTACAGCTAGCTTACCAAAGGACTGTGTTTAGAAATACTAACATGAGCAGCTAAAGGCCGGTCACTCAAAGGAAACGCTGAAGATATCGGTGAAAGGAAACGACTTCAGGATCTTCATGATCAGAGGAATTCATATCATGTCAGAAAATGAACAGTTTTCGGTTTCTCAGAGCGAGTTGCTCCTCTTTTATTGTTTTTAGAATACTATTAAAATACATCAGATGCCACAGACATGCAGATGTAGGCCGGCTGTGCTGAGTGCAATTTGACGGTGAGCAGCACTGAGCAGCGCTGAGCCCCGCGCTGATTAACTGCATCTTAACAACTAAAACTAAGTAATCATTCTCATCGGGCTTTCTGTCAAAGCTACTCAAGTCAATTTTTCTTTCATTATGCTTCTAAATTATAAAAAGACCTAAAATGTTATTATTGCACATGTTGCACAGTGAAGAACTTCTTCGATTTTTGTTTTCTATCATTGAAAAGCTTAGAATCATTTTCAGAATCTGTAAATAACTCAAAAAGTTGTTGGTGGTTTTATCGTGACCAACAGCCCCGCCCATCTCACTGGATGAGCATGGAAGGCAACAACATGAGGGTAATATTTTCAGATGGATGAACAGAATATTGCATCTTTTCTGCTGCTCTTCCATATTTTCTATGATAATTTCTCCACATCGACATGTGGAGAAAAGGACTGATAGATCTTCAGAGATCAGACTCCACTTACTATTCTACTCACCACAAAAAAACAAAGAGAAAAATGCATCAGAGTGAGATTTAGCATAAATATGCATCAATGCTGAGTAATTTTTCAGCTCCTCGCAGATGAAGCAAAACTCTCTCAAACCGGATTTAAATACGATCCCAGCTTCCTCCACAGACCAAACGTAAAAACCCAATTTATGTTTTTAATAAGGCCGATCATGTTACCAGCTTCCATCACTCAGATTGTTCCTGTAGGCGACAACCTGATAAAACCTGACATGAATTTCCTGATTTGTTTCATATCTGTAAAATAAAACATAAAGTCTGCTGCAGTAAAACTGAAGCTCTTTCCCAACTCTTTGATTTTTCCATGATGTAACACAGGAACCCAGAAAGTTTGATGTGTTGCCTTAAAATACGTCCCCAGGTTTTCCTTCTATTAACCAAAATGATGCAAATGAACCAATCAGAACCCTGCAAACCCATGACATCATCATCTTGTGTTTCTGCTCCGTCTTTTCAAACCTCCAGTCGGTTCTGCCAGAGGTTTCTTCCTGCTACAAGAAGTTTTTCCTCTCCACTGTCGCCACATGCATGCTCGGTATGGGGCTGGAAAGTCAACAACTCAACAAAAGCCATTGTCTGCTGTCGCCCCCTGCTGGTTCAGGAGGAGTGAATGCAGCAAGTCAACGACTAGAAGCTCTGCTGGGTTTCCTTAGATAAAAACTTTTCAAAATAGTTAAAATAATTGATAACTTGAATTGAAATGTCGTTTTTTTGTCAAAGTGCCTCAAGACAAGATTTGTTGTGAACTGAAATCAATACAACATAAAACTGATCCCACTTGTTTTGTTCTGCTGTATATTTATTATAAATAAACATTGTTTTGTTATGTTACAGTTTTACTAATAAAGTTTCACACAATGGATGTTTACAGGAGTGTATTTTATAATCACTATAATTAACATTTGTGTAAAAATAAGGAATAAATAAAACTGTCAGCCACGTGCTGCCTGTGTAAACTGTTCACATAGCGCCCTCTCCTGGCCAGCTGTAGGACTGCAGCCTTTATTCTCAATATGAACAGAATATTTCAGAGACCAAATTTGATTTTCCAAACAGAAAAGACTTTTGGTCCAGTTCTGAAACACTTTAATCATTCTGTTTAATCAGACTTTTGATTTTAACATATTTAAACTCTTCCTTTGATTTGAGGTTTCAAAGAATAAATAAATAATAAACTTCAGGATTTCGCAAATCATCTAATACAAAAATTACTAAAATCTCTGGAAATAAATAACAGGAATAATTACTGTATTAGAAACCAGCTCAGTTTTTAAGTCATACTGGGAAAATTACACAAAAACTGGAAATTATATTCTGAGAAAATAAGTATTGTTTTCTTCTCAACGTAGCAAAAAGCAGCAGACTCTCCTTAACCCTAAACCACAAACCTTTAAAACGCTACCAGACAATTTAAGGAGTTGTTTTATTACAACTAATTATTATTTTAGAAATTGATTATTCTTATGATTTATCAATTATTCAGATAAAAAAAATCACATTCTGCTGATTTGTCATTTCACCACTTGCGCTGTTTTCAGCAATACAGTATTAGAAACACATTAGAAAATAATAATTTAAATTGTTTTTTAAATAATAAAATATACATTTTAAGCCTTCTTTGAGCATTTGCTCGATGATTTAGCAAAGACGAATCTGCAGTCAGAAAACGGCCATTTTTAGAGTCTGTAACCTGCAGTGAGTAATCAATTATTAGTTGACGATTATTTCAATAGTCGATTAAACTGATTAATGGTGATGGTTCTATTTACTACCCTGAACTTTTTACTCTTCTCTGAATCATTTCTGTGACTCAGAAACATGTAGAGTTTGCTGAAGTGAGACCTCTTGTTTCTACACCAGCTTTGTTATTCTGATATAATTTTCTTTCTGATGAGTTTGTTGTTGCATTTAAGGAGACATTCAGTAAATACAGAATATTGTCACTGGAAGTCATTTTGACCCTGTTCTAATAATATATACAGGACTTCCTGTGAATATTGGTATTATATTGAAAGAATTGATTTTCAAAATTGTTCAGAACTTTGAATTTATGTTATTCGATTGTGTAAACATTTTTTATGTTAGTCTTTAAAATACCAGGATATACACACAACCTTTAATTATTTGTCTGATGATGTAATTTTAAACATCAAATGAAATTTTACTCAGTACTCAAGTCGCCTTCTTACCAAAAAACATTTTGCTGAGTCATTTTTTGAACAGATTCTTTCCAAAATTTGTGCCTATTGAAAAATTAAAACACTGATATTTTCATCAGTCAGTGAACGCCTCCTGACCTCCCTGGACAGACTGGGAAAAGCAGACTGGTCACGGAAAAAGCAGACTGGTCAGGGGAAAAGCAGACTGGTCAGGGGAAACCAGGCCGAGAACACCGTGAAGTGATCTGTAGTTTGTAAACCATCTGTAGTTTGTAAACCACCTGTAGTTTGTAAACCACCTGTAGTTTATAAACCACCTGTAGTTTATAAACCATCTGTAGTTTGTAAACCATCTGTAGTTTGTAAACGATCTGTAGTTTGTAAACGATCTGTAGTTTGTAAACGATCTGTCGTTTATAAACCATCTGTCGTTTATAAACCATCTGTAGTTTGTAAACCATCTGTAGTTTGTAAACCATCTGTAGTTTGTAAACCATCTGTAGTTTATAAACCACATGTAGTTTGTAAACCACATGTAGTTTGTAAACCACCTATAGTTTGTAAACCACCTGTAGTTTGTAAACCACCTGTAGTTTGTAAACGATCTGTAGTTTGTAAACGATCTGTAGTTTGTAAACCACCTGTAGTTTGTGTTTTTGCGGTGATCTGTGGTGTCAAAGCGTCTTCCTGTGGTCGTACCTGTGAGCCGGTGCTGCTTGGTGCTGACCCGGTTGGAGCTGTGGACGGAGCAGCAGAGGTGCAGCATGGCGAACATGGTGAGGATCATCACCACGCTCTGAAGCAGCAGCGTCACCTCGAACTGCTTCCCTATCCTGCAACAGAAACGCGTCATAACCAAGCTGCAGATTCATATGGAGGTTTTATCGGTTTTAATAATTTCTCTGCTCTACCAGAAGAATATCCGCAGGATGTTGGCTACGAGCAGAACCAGGCAGACCCGGGTGGAGAAGCCCTCGGTGTTGCTGCTCCTCTGGATCTCCTGGTACTGCGGGACGTAGGGCAGGGCGCCGCCGAACACCATGACGACGGACGCCAGCAGGGACAGCAGCGTCCAGGAACCGTCTGCGTCCTCCGCCTGGATGAACACCTCGGCCTTCATCGCTCCGATCGGCGCTCAGCGCGTCCAGAAGGTTTAATATTCACACACAGGAGATTCCAGATGTTCTTCCTAACTGGTGTGGAATGAACAAACTGGATTAAATACATTAAACTGGTTCAATTTAAACAGACTGATTTATTGATTTAAAAAAAAGTAGAGAAATAGAAAAACCACTGATGCAACCACAGCTTCTGTTTGTGAGCATAAAGTTAATCTAGAAAACATGCTTTATTTGAGAGCTTTTGAGTTGGGCTGGCCATTTATCGTATTATTATTTATCGTGATAAGAATTTGTCACGATAAATTCCAGTTAATGGTTTTAAAACCCCTAAATGCTCTCTGTATTGTCAGGTTTATAACTTTTACTATTTTCTCCACCGTTTATTTATAGAGTATCAATAAATATCAATAGTTTTAAAATAAGATTGACTGCATTGACTGTGTGCAGTTTAGTGGCACAAATCACACTTGTTCATATGACTAATGTCCTAAAGAAGCATATTAGAAATGATTTTGTTTATCAAGGAGCGTCTATGACTGAGTTACATAAAAACTATAAATCTTATTGTTGATAAATAGATAAGGTCAGTAATTAATGAATCACATCCTTAATCAACAGAATAAGTAACATTTAATTCAAAAACCATTTTGCTGCTATTTGAATAAACAGACATGAGCTGAACATAAAAGATGTTTACAGGTTTCATCATAAAACCATCAGATTGGATCAAAGTGGAATTAATTACTCTAAAAATTTGGCTTTGTTTCTCAGCAGCGTGAAATAATTATTAATTAAATTGAACAAACAGCATCTACCTGCATTTACGGCTTGATAGGAAGTCAGTTAAACCACATGAATAAAATAACATTTCTGAAATGATAGCCGTTCACTGTATTTCTAAAAATACCAACATGTCCCTAAAACAAGGCCAACAAATGATCCTACTTTTTATTTATGTCTATCTGTCAGCATGATTTCTTAAAGTGACATTTATATTTCTATTAATACTTATTGAAACTCACCATTCAAGGATTCAAGACAATCAAACAATATTCTACTAAAAGCACAACAGGAAACGGCATAAATCATATTTTACATTTCTTTTGCTTATATTCAGCCTCACTGCCTGCTCAGCCATTTTCCTACTCACGTCTATTGTTGCCAGTTTTGTTCAGGTTCCCGGCGGACGTTTAAAAAAGTCGCAGTTGTTTTCCGTTTCTAGGCAACCGTGACGTCAGCGCCTGGCAGCAGCGACGTTCCGTAGCGGGTCGGGATTCGTACGTCCGCCATGACAAGTTTTACTGACCTCAACATTTCCTGTGTCTCAGCAACGTTTAGCTGAAACAAAACGTGGCTGGGCTGCCACTGAAACGGGCCAAGCAGAACCACTGAAACGGGCCAAGCAGAACCACTGAAACGGGCCAAGCAGAACCACTGAAACGGGCCAAGCAGAACCACTGAAACGGGCCAAGAAGAACCACTGAAACGGGCCAAGAAGAACCACTGAAACGGGCCAAGAAGAACCACTGAAACGGGCCAAGCAGAACCACTGAAACGGGCCAAGCCCAGCAGTTTACAGTAGTCTAATAGCCGTTACGTTACTCCCCCGCTAGTAACCCAACATCTGGGCAGCAGAGACAGTAACTTGTCCTGGATGACATCATCAGTTGCTCTGCTAATCCACCTCCTTTGCATTTGCTGCTTCTCTTTGAGTCTCAGATTGACAGACGAAGTTGAGGATGAAGATGGATGGAAGAGAAAGTTTACGTATCTTTCAGCTTTTAGATAAAAATCAGCTGTTCCCAGTTGCAAAAACAATAGCTAGTTGCCACGGTGACGCATCAAACGTCATCAAATTTGATAGCATTATTTATGATTCAGCAGCAATATGGCAGAGTGAAAATGAAGAGCTGGAAACAGAAGTTAAAGATCTGCAAAAGGAGAAAGGATGAACTAACATGGAGTCCAGGGAACGGCCAGGAGACCAACAGTCAGTGAAGGCAGCATCATGGGCGGGTCGGTGGGGGGTCTGGGTTGGGGGGTCAGATAAGAAGCAGGGTCTCCTCCTATAACAGACTCCAGCTGCTTCACACCGCAGGGTTTCTCTGTTAATGGGTTTTATTCCATCAATAAGTTGCTGTTTAGAAGCAGAGCTCAGGTTCTGTGGAAGGACCGGAGGAAACCTGAGCGGGCCCGGCCTGCACTGCCGGATTATTTTAGGTCTCAACATCAGCCTGCAGATATGAAGGGCTAACTGCGGCTCCAGGCTGAATCCAATAAAAATCTGCTTTAACCGCCCTGGTTTTACTTTACCTCTAAAGTTATGGAGAACTTTAATGTGCGGCTGTAAAGAGGAAGGTTTGAAAAGATAACGATACAAAGCTGCAGCTGGATTTAAATCACCGAGTTTAGAAAGTTAAATATTAGACAGGAGCTGAACAGCCCGGTTGGTCCCTGTGAGAATAAACCCAGCTGCGGAGCTGAACTGGACCGATCAGAACAGGCTGGATCAGGTAACCAAAGCATAGTTAAAAGGGGAAGGGCCAACATGCCCGAACCTCTTCCAACACAGAACCAACAGACACCAAAACACGAACATCAAATTATTTCTTATTACTCGGGTCAACCGGGTCAGAAATCCTCTGCAGTTATCAGAATTTCTCCAAACTGCAGAATATTGTGGGAACTTTGAGTCAGCAGCTCCACTCACCTTCCTGCTCATCCACATTCCTGCGGTCTGGAACCACCGAACCGGATCCTGTCTGCTGCTCCAAATCTCAACTCTCAAACCTGAGTGGCGAGCGCGCGACCCGACGCACACAGGCGCGCGCACACACGGTCATCGCTCCGAAAAGTTTTTAATCTTTTCATTTCTCGGTCTGAAATAATTTTTGAAGCAGTTTGTAGGAGGAGAGATTCAAATAAGAATAAACACCTTAATTACAGGATGTTCCTCAGGCTGCAGGGATCAACAAAACCAGAGGAATCAAGTTTTCTTTCCAAATCTCCGTCTTAAACACAGACATACATGAATAGATGCCGCCAACTGGCAGCCATATTGTGAGTGGCAGTTTTTGTTGTAGACATATAAAAGAAATCTGCCTAAGGCAGTGTTTCCCAACCTGGTCCTCCAGACTCACTGCCCTGCATGTTTTAGGTATTTCCTTGCTTCAGTCCAGCTGATTTCAATTGATGACTGATTAACAGGCGTTTGTTGAACTGCAATCCGTTGAATCAGGGACATTAAAGCAGGAAAAACTGTAAAACATGGAGGACAGTGGGCCTTGAGGACCAGGGTTGGGAAACACTGGCCTAAGGGGTGTCCACAGTGGGTCCTGGAGGCCCGGCATCCTGCATGTTTTAGTCTCTCCCTGGTGGTAGAAACAACCTGCTCAGCAGGTCAGTGATCTTCTTCGGCCTCTAATGAGCCACCATTGGATCTGGGTGCATTAAACCAGGAAGAGACTAAAACATGCAGGATGCCGGGCCTCCAGGACCCACTGAGGAAGGCGATCAAAGCGACAGTATATTGAACATAAAAAAGAAGTAAACCTCCACCAAAAAAAACAACTTTATTTTTAACTTCACACATTTCCAAGAAAGAAGGAAGAAATTGTCTCATGTTGGAAAGTCATAAATTTGCTAGAAAAACCTCAGAGTGTTTGAGATCAATTTAATAAATTTTGAAGGAAAAAAATGAACAAATTGTCTGATGATGTAAAGTTGTAAATCTTTTTGATTAATGTCACGTTTTCCAGAAAAAAAGCTAGGGTCAAAAAGTTGATGCAGATCTCGCAAATTAACCACTTAAATCTTGGAGGACTTCTGGTCTTTTTGTCAGAATTATGTGACTTAAAATATCAGCAAACTTCATTTCTTTCTTGAAAGGTTTAAATGTCAGAAAAGTACATCTCTAGCCATTGATTTTTTTATGGCAAATATGTGTAATTAAACTAAAAATTTGAGGGTTTTGGTGGAAATTTACTCTAACTACACAGAAATACCGTGTAATTCACACTTGTGTTCCCAACTGAACTTTGATTTTACAGGAAAACTTGCCACTCATAACATGTCGGACGCGCTGACGTGCCATTTGTGCGGGACAATGCAGCGGGTGCAGCATCTACCGTAACGTTTCTATGCTGATTTATATCAGCATCGAGAGCCAGCTCTTCTCGCGAGACTTTGTTTGTTGTGGAACAGCTGAGTGGGTGGCTGGAGGTACTTGCGGCCAGTTACCGACTCAACAGCACAGCTGCGGCCTCATAGCTGAGTTTCAGCCCCGTGAAGATTTTGTTTCCAGCTCGTTGGACGCCATGGCTGAGACGGACCCGAAGTCGGTGCAGGACCTCACCAACGTGGTGAGTCGTGACGCAAGGCTAGCTAACGATGCTAACATGAATGCTAACGGAGCTAGGCTAGGTCCCAGAGTTTAACCCGAAAGTGACAGAAATTATCAGCTTTTATTCCGCATTATGTGTGAAATGTTCACATGCTAACACGTCTGTTAAGTCTGTTTATAAAATGTATTAAATTCTCTTCCAATTAAAAGCTACATGTCATTTATTGGATCCAAACAGCGGAGCTTTTTATTCTGTGATTTAATACATTAGTGTTCAACTCTGAGCTGATGTCCATTTTAATTAGTAAATAAAATCTGTAATAGTTATTCTACAGTCTGCAGGGCTCTTTGGTCAGGTGTCTGCTGTTTCCATGGAGATGGAGTTGATTCAGGCGTCAGGTGTAGGCGTAAAGTTCAGCATGTTGACCAGCAGAGATTAAATGAAACATGTCAGTCTACCGTCAACACGGCATCACATGGCAACCACGTGTTGTTTTTAGAACTGGGAGCATCTCTAAACCTCAAATAGCTGACCTTTGACCTCAAATCCCAGAGGAGTTACACGGAGGTTTCATGGATGCAGACAGAGGAGGAGGGAGTTGAAACCATCTCTTCCCCGACTCCAACATCCCTCCAACCTCATGGCCTGATGGCGATCTAAAGAGGAGTGGCCAAAGCAAAGGAGGTGGATCAGCAGGGGCCGTCTTCCAGCATCACCATCCACATTTAATTCCGGTGGGATAAATGAATCATATTTGAATTGAGTTTTGAATTCCCAGTCCTTTGCTGTGGTGACTGGACACACACTGAAGCTGCACTGCATGTTGCAGCTGTGACCCTGACCAGTGCAGATGAAGACGCCCCACTGAGCTGCAGGTCAGAGTTGCTCCCACCCACCCAGTCATCATCAGTTTGAGCCTTTGGGAAACTCCTCCGGTCCCGTCACCATGACGATTTTTAAAAACCTGCCAATCAAATGAATTTGCTGCCATTTTTAAAATACTAGAGGACAAACAAGAAAACGTGGCAGCAACGTGTTGCTGTGGAAACTCAGTGGATGGATGTAGTCAGGAACACGACTGACCCTCCTCTTCTCCTCTTCCTCAGTTCATGAAGCTTCAGATCTGAGCATAAAGGACAGGAAAAGGTTTTAATTTGATTTGACTAAATATTGCTTTCACTTTCAACATTACACTGTTTTGATGTATCCTGCAGTGCTTGTCATTATGTAAGTTTTGAAATCAGATTTTTTCTGCATTTATCAATAATATTAGCTTTTGTATTCTTTAAGTCTAAATTAGTAGAAACTATTTATGTATTTAGCAACAGAGTGAGATTAGAGAGATTAATAACTGACAGAATGTAAACCTGTGGAGGTGAATTAAAGAGGCATTTCCATGGTTACCCATCTTTTCTATTGTCGGCATGGAAACAAGCTGTTGACCATTTTTTTGTCCTTTTATGAAAAGAAAGTGACCCGAGGCTTTGGTTCTGTGGAGTGGGAGAAGAATCCAATTTATTCTCCAACGTTGAGCAAATAAACGAGAAATTTTACTGTTTGCTCCTGAAGACATTTTAAATCTAAAAACACAAGGTTTTCTTGTAAACATTCAGTTTTTCTTCTGAAGAGGAAGAAAAGGGTGAATTAGTGTAAATATGGGATTTATCTGGTTGCTGTTTAGTGTATCTGTAGCGCCGCCCTGCAGGTGAATGTCTAAACATAATGTGAGTGAAATGATTAATGGTCAACCAATCAAAAAAAGGCAGTTTGTTGAAATCAGCAGTAATTAAGCCAAAACTGTACAAAAATATCAACATTTTGTATTTAAGATGAAAAAAACTGTAAATCTGTTTTACCCAGAACTCATCTAGTGGGTTTTAACTTCACCTGGTTCACATTAGGTTAAGAAAACTCACCTTTTCATCCAGTTAACCGGTTAATATGAAATAATCCCCAGGTCAGAAAGGCCTGATCTTTTCATTTAGGATTTTTGTACCTGCATCTTTTGCTACAAATGATCAAAAGTTCACTGACGAAATGCTGCTGATGCATTTAAAAAGGAATTTATTTGTATTTTTAATGTATTTCTAATATTGTTTTAAATAAGCTTAAATGATTAAATGGAAAAAAATATCTGTCAGAATAATTGACAACTGAAATAATGTTTAGCTGACCTTTGACCTGTCCTCTGGGCGGCACGCTGGTCAGTCCTGATGATTCTCCCTGCAGAGCAGAAATCAAACGTAGCTTTAATTCCCGCGGGTTTTGTCTCTGCAGGTCCAGACTTTGCTGCAGCAGATGCAGGATAAGTTCCAGACGATGTCGGACCAGATCATCGGCAGGAATATCCTAAACATGGCTGCCGCAGCAGATTAGCGTAGAAAAGTAATCTAGATTTATCTAAAGCTCTAAATGAACCTTAACTTGCTGCTCACTCGATGAGATGAGCACACGCATCGACGACCTGGAGAAGAACATCGCCGACCTGATGACCCAGGCCGGGGTGGAGGAGATCGAGGCGGCGCCGGAGAAGCCCAAAGAGAGCCAAGGGTCATCATGAAGGTGAGAGGGAGCGGCGCCCCCTTCAGGCTCCTGCTGGGACTTCATGTTCCTCACCGGCTCTGTCTCAAGGTTATCATAGTCAACTAAAACTAACCAAAACTGAAATAAAAACTAATTAATGGGGAAAAACTAGCTAACTAGAACTATATTATGCTTTTATAAAACTAAAACAAACCGATTATAGATACATCTTTCATTTTTGTGTTTATGAATCTATTCAAACTGATAAATTATTTTTTTCCCCACACTAGCAGTTTGTCAGCTGTCCATGTTCCTCCTGGCGGCTATGCTACGCTAGCCCCTGCAGCAGAAGTTTGGCTAACCAATGCAAAAAAAAAAAAACCTACATTTGTTTGGTTTTCACTAAAGTCCATTCAAGCTTTGTGTCCAGTTATGAAGAGAACATTATTTTAATATCCACGTTGGATCTTTCTTGATTGCGTCGTTCTCTGGACCGTTTATTCAACAATAATTGGACTGAGATTTTGTATACATAAATTAATAAATACTAGAACATTTTCAAAAATGGATACTTTGACCTTTTTAAAGGTTTTTTAACCAAAGTTAATTTTTAACTTTGGTTAAAAATTAACCAAAGTATCAAAAAACAAAATCTGCTTTAATAAAAACTAGTAAACCCACTAAATTAACTAAAGACAAAAAGTCAAAGAAATAAAACTAAGAAACCAAAACGAGGTTTGATACGGTAACAAACGTTGCTGTTAAATTGTCCCAGAAATTATCACAATAAACGATAATATTGTTTTGAGACCACTTAAGTAATATAATGGTAATGGTATAATAATGCAAAAACACATTTTCAAAGATCAAAAAACTTTAAACAAATGTAAAGTTTGTTAGATTCCACTGGAACTGGAAGGCATTTTAAATAAAACATTTAACTGAAGTCCTCAGAAAAGGTTTAGTGGAGACCAAAGCGCCAGAATGAAGACTAATCATCCAGTTTCTGGTAGAAGGAGAAATTTTAACTCATGGAAATGAAAAGTTTAAATTAGCCATGTGATGAATGTTGCGCAGCCTGGAGGATTGAAGTTGGTTTCTCTTCTGCCCTCAGGCTCCTGGCGGCCCGACGGTCCTGGACCCGGGAGCAGCAGAACTTTTCCACTGAAAAATCGACTTGTTGGTGTCATGTTGTGTGAAATGCTTTTTTTATATAGTGAGTTTTGTGAAACGGTTCCAGTGAATGACTTGAAGAGCTGAACATTGTAAGCTAGACTAGTTTAATGTGTCCTGAACCTTTTAAAGCAGAGATTATTGATCAACCCTGGAGGTGGACGCTACTGGGTCAGAACCAGTAAGCCCAGTAACCCAACGGACGGACGCATTCCACTCCCAATGTTCTTCTATTAACACTGAAGTTTGTAATCTGTGCTTAATATTTAACTATTTGCTTAGTAATGAAGAAAACTCAACAACTCTAAGGTGCTTTGTGTTTTTCTAATGTTTCCACCAGCATGACCAGCAGTCGCTTCTCATTTTATTCTATTTTTATTCACTTTAAATGTTTAAATTAAAGCCAATAAACTCCTGCATGAATTATTCACACCTAAAGAAACTGTTTATCTCCCATGATGAATTTATTGAAAAACAGAAGCAAAGGAAATGAGACGCCATCATCTCCAAAAATGACATTTTACAACATTTTAAAAATTCAGGCTTCTGACTAACTTTATTTACATTTTTCATGCAAATTATGAGCCTTTATTGAGACTAATTCAAATCAAATGTACAACAATCAACAGCAGTTATTGAAATTGAGTGCAAAAAGCAAACAAATTAGCATTGAAGTAACATTGAGGCAAAGCTTGATCACTTCATCTACAGCGCAACAAACCAGAAACAGGATGATAAAGTACTGAATATTAATAAAGTAATCGGTCCGGGTCGGATTCTGGTTCCGGGTCAGAACTCAAAGTCAGCCTCCGTCATGTCGATGGCCCAGGCGAACTTCTCCCGCTGGGTTTTATTGTAGATCTTTTCTATGGGTACGTCCATGTTCTTACACCTGACCCCACAGAAAAACGTAAAACTTTTCACTTCCACACAAAATGTCCAAACAGAAATAAACTGTTTCTGAGTAAAGGAAGTCTAAGTGGTTTATTTTCAACCTGTGGTTTGTTACGACCCGTTTGTCCAGAACCAAACCTGATTTATTTAAAACATCGAGACTAAGACGCTCGTGATAAAATAACATTCGATTAAAAAGTGTCATTTCTCCACAGATTATCTTTGACTGAAGAATCATTACAGCAGGTTATGATCAGCGACGCTTTATTCCATCCAGAAATGTTTTGGTGTCGAAGCTTTTCGATAGATTTTGATAGCTGTTTTTTTACAGTTACCTTTCAGGACTTGATTTAAAATTACTTTTCTACAAAGTAACTCATTTGTTTCATTAAAATATTGAAATATTTGATAGTTGAATAAAAAAAAAAAAAAAATTGTGCTTTTGGAGCCCAGTGAGCAAAAATGAGTTAAAGTTTTGGCACCACTGACCCAGAGGACACATTTATGGAGAATTTTTTATTTTCTGAATGAATCGACGTTTGACTTTAAAAAAGTTCTGAAATTCAGATTTTTGTGTTTCAAAATCAAACTGCCTAAAAATGACATTTTCTATTTTTTAAAAATACTTAGAAGCTGATAAAACAATTCAGGCAGAACCCTGAACCAGAAGGTTTAACACTGAAAGCTTCAGCAGAACCAGAACCGGGTCGGTTTTTGCTTACCAGGCCACGCTGATCCGCGGGTCCAGGTAGTTGAGCTTGGAAGTACCGAGTGCGATCTGCTTGTTCTCCTCTCTGTCCGTCGCCTGGAGCTCCATCTTCAGCAGCTGGTCCTCACAGCGCTTCACCGCCGCCGCCTTCCTGTCCACCATGCTGACGCCAAACAGGACAAACCTCACATATAAACGCTAACACTGTTAGCGGTCTGTCAGTGCTACTCACACTGACACCAAACAGGAACAAGCCACTAAAGCTAATGCTAACGCTGTTAGCGGTCTGTCAGTGTTGGACTAACCGACTCTAAAACCTAAAACGGGTTTTTCTGCATCCTGAGGAGAAAATGTTTTAAACGTCTGAATGTCTCTGAGCTCATTGGCTGTGATGCCGATAAAGTGTAAAACAGTCCAATAATAGTTAAATATCAATAATGATGATGATGTTTTAGTGTTTCCACCTCTGCAGCTTGCTGTCCGGACCGTCTTTGGTTTTCATTTCCTTCTTGGCCAGTTTCAGTTCCGTCTTGGCTAGAGCCAGCTGCTCCTTTCTAGCAACAATCTGGGGAGGGGCGACAGGAACATTTCTCATAACCAGAGAATAACACGCTCTCTAAAATTATAGCAGTGCCTAAAAAACATGGAGATTAGCAGAATGCTGGCTGAGCTCTGATGCATTTAAATGGTAGTTTAATGGTTCCTATTTAATTAGTTGGAACAGATTTTATGAATTTTTTTCCCCAATGTAAAAATAATACAGTAAAAATGCAGTAAGTTTAGTTTTTATAAAATACAGTCACAGGGATGTCGCCATACACTGATGCATTCTGGGTAGATGATATATGCTGCGTGCTACAAAGCAATGAAATCAAAAACAAGGTGTATGTAGGAGAAACGACATCCAGTCCAACATGTTCTAGTCGAGGATTCCTCTAAAGTCAGTTGAGCAGCGCTGACCGTTTCCGTCCGTCTGGACCGACCCGTTTTCCCCCAGAGGGATGCTCTCTCTAACCAATCAGGTCGCAGCATTAATCATGGACGCCGTCAGAGCGACTCTGATTGGCCGGGCTGAGCGGGAGCTCACCTTGGAGTGCAGGTTGGCCATCGACTGTTCGAAGGTTTTTGGCGGCGCCCGCTGGTGGTTGCAGAGAATAGCGACGGCTCTGTTGGCTCTGTTGTAGGACAGCAGCTTCTCCGCCACGTTGTCAGACTCTGCAGGAGGAACAAGATTTAAAATCAGCTGCAGGATGAAACCTATAAAAATGTTTTACATGGAATTCAAACCGTCTCCATGTTGTGACAGTTTACAAGACACAATCTGAACAGATCGACCTCCTCCCTGAGCGGCTACTGCTGTCTGGAGAAATGAACCAAAAACAACCAATCAGAGCCAGGAGGAGCTTAGCGCTGTCAATCAACCTCATGTACTTGCTGCTAAGGGTGGAGAAACAACTTACCGTCCAGGGAAACCGTTTATCTGCCATCATCAGTGGCTATGCTAACTAAGCTTAGCAGAGAGCAGGGGATGGAGCAGTGCCACACAAAAGAGTGACTGACAGCGCTAAGACCCACCTCCAGGCTCTGATTGGTTGTTTCTACTTGGCACTGAGAGAAGGCGGAGAAGCTTGATTTAGTTGTTTTCAGATTTGTCTCAAATGACAGTGACAGGATGAGACAGATGTGTAAAAATATTTTTATAAAAGTTTCATCAACCTGCAGTTTTAAACATGATGCAGCAGCTTCACCTCTCACTAACACATGGAAGCAGTTCTGAACTGTTCTTTATCTTTTTATTTTTACAGAGTTGAACATCCCCCCCGCCCCCCCGCATCAGTTTGAGTATCGGCTCCAGAAATGAGACACCTGACTCTCTGTGACGCCGGTGATGGAGCCGGGTCAAGGTTCTGGCGGCTCAGGTAATCTGCTGCTGGCTGACGCTCAGATATCTGGGAGAAGCTAATACTAGTGGTATCAGGTGTGGCGGTCTGAGCGGCGGCGGCCGGTCAGACGGCGCTGCTTACTGTTGGTTAGCTGCCGCAGCTGCTGCTGCAGGGTGATGGAGGCGTTGTACGTCCTGAACACCTTGGCAGTCAGGTCCGGCATCAGAGAGCTCAGGTGTTTGTTCAGGAGGGCCGTCTGGGAGGAGCAAACAGGCAGCAGGTCAAACACACACACACACACACAGCTTTCTGGAAACCATTACACTCTCAGCCACCAGGTGGCAGTGTGGTCACACACTTCTGGAGGGAAACAAACCAGATTCAGAAAACTTTGATCTGTAGGTTTTAGGATCATCAGTGATGCTGAAATTTTCCATGTTAGTTTTTAGTTTAAGTAACCAAAAGAAATCATGAATGAATGAAAAGGAGCAGAAAGTACAAACTTATATCTGCTTTAGGTCACACAAAGAGAATATGAGCCGTTTGACTAGGTATTAAAATACAACCTAATAATCCTTTACCTGATTTAAACACAGCAAATGTTTGTTCATTCAACTTTTATATTTAGATAAGATTTGATGACAAATGTTCATCAGTGACACCAATAAATGAGCGAAGAACAGGAAGTGGATTTATCATCCAGCAACATTTATTGTGAAAGGCTTAACTACATTTAACCTCTGACCCTTCCACTCGCCTGTAACTGGTCCAGTCTGCTGCTGGACCAGCTACCAGTCCGGACCAGCTACCAGTCCAGTCTGCAGCACACGGTGGCAGGTTTTGTGTGGAAATTCGTCTCCCCAGTGTGATTCCGGTAAATTTTCCCCCCAGTTTCATTTTATCTGCCAGAGTCCATCCGCTGCCTCTTTTGAAACTCCGTTGCTGCTTTCAGTCTCTCGCTCTAAAATTCTCGCTCTTCTCCTCCCGTTGCTTCGCTTAAGCCCTTTCATCTCTGCACACCAACAGCTCTTCCTCATTCAATCTCATTTCCTGCACCTGGCAATTTATTCCCTGCTTTTTGCTTTACCACAGCTTTTTGTCCATAGAAGAGATAGAAAAGTGTAATTCCATTTTACTTTCTCCATTTTTTCTTTACACACCTCAGAAGTTTCTGATGCGTTTTACACAGCGCCACCAGACCCAAAGTTCAAATTGTTCTCATCACAAAACCTGCAATTATTCCCAGCAGCTTCCAGCAGGACAGAATCCTCACC
Organism: Xiphophorus maculatus; assembly: GCF_002775205.1. Classification (NCBI taxonomy): domain Eukaryota; kingdom Metazoa; phylum Chordata; class Actinopteri; order Cyprinodontiformes; family Poeciliidae; genus Xiphophorus; species Xiphophorus maculatus. The sequence continues at coordinate 1,102,349 of NC_036444.1, read as the reverse complement.
AGGTCACTGGTTCCATCACCGGTGTAGCAGCCATTAGCATTTAGCAGCCGTTAGCGTGTAGCAGCCGTTGGCGCGTAGCAGCCGTTATCATGTAGCAGCTGGTTTAATTAACATTTAGCAGCCGGTTTAATTAATGTTTAGAAGTCATTAGCATTTAGCAGCCGTTAGCGTGTAGCAGCCGGTTTAATTACCGTTTAGCAACCGTTAGCCTTTAGCAGCCGTAAGCGTGTAGCAGCCGGTTTAATTAATGTTTAGCAGTCATTAGCATTTAGCAGCCGTTAGCATGTAGTAGCCGGTTTAATTAACGTTTAGCAACCGTCAGCCTTTAGCAGCCGTAAGCATGTAGCAGCCGGTTTAATTAACGTTTAGCAGTCATTAGCATTTAGCAGCCGTTAGCGTGTAGCAGCCGGTTTAATTACCGTTTAGCAACCGTTAGCCTTTAGCAGCCGTAAGCGTGTAGCAGCCGGTTTAATTAATGTTTAGCAGTCATTAGCATTTAGCAGCCGTTAGCATGTAGTAGCCGGTTTAATTAACGTTTAGCAACCGTTAGCCTTTAGCAGCCGTAAGCATGTAGCAGCCGGTTTAATTAACGTTTAGCAGTCATTAGCCTTTAGCAGCCGTAAGCGTGTAGTAGCCGGTTTAATTAACGTATAGCAGCCGTTAGCCTTTAGCAGTGGTTCTGAAAGTGACCGATGGACCGACACGGAGCGAGGAAGCAGGAACTCACATTTAGACGGTCGAAGAGTTCGTCTCCAGGATCCTTGCTCTCCATGAAAAGCTTAATATTCTTGAAAACCTGAAAACATAAAAAATAAATGAGTCTGAACCATTAATTCAGCTATGACTAGAGAGGCTATGGACAAAAACAGAAAACATGTCTGAAGTTAAAGTTTCTTATATCTTGTGTGGTTGAAAAAAGGAGAGAAACAAAACAATAGGCCTTCGCAGCGTTTGCTGCTCGGACCTAATGAATAACAACGAACTGAACGATCGAACAACACAGGAAAAAAATCCCCAAAAAAGAAATAAAGTTGTTGGTTCTCTTCCAGCTGTTCAACATGAAGCCTTGCATAAAAGTTAAACTCATCCAAAGATTCAGATCAGAAAAATCATATAAAAATAAAACGACTCCAATTATTGCAGATATCTTCTGAGAAGTTACAGAAAACATGGGGTCTTTGTTCGTCGCTACCTGATGAAGCCGTTGCTTCACTGTTGAACTGCTAATGAGGGCCGTCCCTCTGGCTCTTAGACAAAGACTCAGCAGCGCTGATCAATATGTATTCAGCTGGTCCATTCTCAGAGATTCAGTGCAATCAGTTATTGACAGATCATTATTCATCCCATTGTTACTCACTTACACACAATCTGATCCATAAATTACTCCAGACACATCACCTCTGCTGCATCTATGCTATTATGTTACGGCATCGCCATCCATCACAACAGTTGCAGCCCGTCTAAATGTTAAATGCAGCTTCTGGTGAAGTTTGTTTAAGGATGTTTCCCTCCTGATGGTCCGGTCGACCCGGTTCTACTGGAACCAGAACTCCATCATCTGCTCCACCTCCAGCTGCTGTGGTTCTCTTTCTCTCTGCTGAGTCAACGGTTTAATGTTTTGCCTGGTTGCTGCATTAGTTTAAAGGTTTTAAAGCTAAATAAGTGAGAAATTGAAATGCCATCATTTGATTCTTGTTCCATTTTATTCCAAGTGACATTTAGCAGCAATCACACTGATTTGCCAGGGAATTGATGATGCTAAAATATGCAGAGACTAATTAATTCTAGCTAATGTGATGCTTTTGAATGCACTCATTTGAATAATTATATGTTCTGCCAAGAAACAAAACACTTTGGCTGTCAGGTGTTAACATTCCCTTCCTCATCTCTGGAACAGAGGATAGCGCGGGTCGACACCGGAGGAGAGGTTACACATTTACATTTATGCAACATGCAGACGCACACAGACGACTGCTGCTTTAAGGTTCCAATTAAATCTAAAAATTACACAAATGCATCTATTTTCTCTGTTGGAGCTCAAAAAACACGACTCGGTAATATTGTCTTGTGTTTATGAAGGACAAGTAACTAAAACTGCAGAAAAAGACCTTTCCAAGAACTCTATTGAGACAAAAATGTTAATTTAACTAGAAATGGAGTTTTTTTATTTAATTTGCTGCATACCTGCATCTGTTTTAACAAGTAAAGAATCTAAAAGCCATTAAACCACGAATGCCTCCACGTTGCTTCAATCACTCTTTCAATTCAGTGATTTTGCTTCTTCTTCCTTCCTGGAGGAGAAGAAACTTGACAAAAACAGTAGAGATGCAGCAAAGAGCAGAGCGCAGCCGCAGCTGGAGAAATAAAGCTAAATATGTGAAATCAGGTTTAATTTGCAGAGTCTGTAATTAATTCCTCACACTGGTAATGAAAAACCAGTGGGATCATTTTCTGAAGCAGGTGTCGACCCCCAGTGGGCCGTCGCTGTTTGTGTCTGAAGCTTGTGCATCAGATATACGGTTGTACCAGAAATGAGCGATTACAATGGTTCCGGTCAGAAACTTTATATGTAAAAACAATGTAATTCATAGCATGAGAATATTCATAGCATGAGAATATAATTTCACAGATTCATGAGAATCTGTGAAATTAATTTATCAAAACGAAAGCCTTAAAGTCTTGGCCTTGATCTAAAATAATCACCCAAACTGAAACGGATGGACATAAAACCTGCATCATGTTTTGTTTCTGTACCTTCTTGATGACCGGCACCTTGTTGTAGTAGCGGATGGAGTCTTTCCCCAGGAAGTCGAACTCCACCACGCACTCGCTGCCGTCCAGCTCGTCGTGGAGCGTGATGTGCTCGACGCGCAGCGAGCAGCAGCCGACCGTGTCCGCCGTCTCGCCCTCCTCCTTCTCGTTTCCCGCTCTCAGGGCGAGCTGCGGCACGGAAACACGTCCGTCAGCTCAGACACATTTAACAGAACCACGGCGCACAGAGCAGAGCCCGGCTGGCGACCCAAACACCTTGTCTATGAAGTACAGGGCCACGGCTCTCTGCCTCGCCACCATCTGCTTGGACTTGAGGTCGCGGAGGTAACCGTCCCGGATGCTGTCCACGCACGACTTGAGCTTCCGAGCAACCTCGTATTTCTCCCAGTCCTTCTCTCCCTGCAGGTCAGATTGGAGCAAGGAGAGACAGACTGAGGATAATAAACCGGAGACGGAATGATCACAAATTAAAAATATTCTGCAGATAATATCATGAATGCAGATCGAAACTAAAACTAGAAGGAAGAGGCTTTCCTCTGGAACGACGGATCAAACGGGGAACATGTTTATTCACTCAACCTGGATGATCCACACATAAAAGTAATATCTGGTAAAATGCTGAGCTGCATTTTAAAGGGGCACAAAGCATCTCTGGGAAGCGGACGGATAATTCACAAAGTCAGCCCTCTTTACTCCGACACCACTAAATACAATCCAATAAAACCGCGTCTAATTTAAAGACTCTGGAGGAGCTGCAGAGACACATGGCTCAGGTGGCAGAATCCCTCAGAAGGATAGCTGTTAGCCTAGCCGTTAGCATGGCTGTGAACTCCATCAATCTGACCTTTGTGGCAGGAAGGAAGTCATCGATAAACGGAACTCCTATTTGCCAGAAACCAGGAAGCCTTCACAGCGAACACGCTGGAGGCAAGTTTAAAGTTTAGACCTGCAGGTGAAACAACAACTACAGTCACCACAGACCGCCTTCACAGACCGTCTTCACCGCGGACCACCATCCCCACAGACCACCTTCACCACGGACTTCAGTCTGGATACCTTCAGTTTGGAGTTGGCGTTGAGCATAATGTACTTAATGGATCCCTGGACGTTCTCGGTCCAGCTGGCCAGCCACGTCACGGTGTTGTCGTGCCGTACTTCCTTCCAGTGGTGACCAGCAGGGGGCGCAGGTGGCGTGGCCTCTCTGCAGAAACAGAAACAGGAGTCAGTGCTGCTTCCCCTCAGGGGGAACAGGAGAGAAGCTGCAGGGCTTCTGGGTAATTAGGGGGAAATAAATATTCATCCACACTAGTTTAAGGGAAATAAAGACCCAAATGTTCCACTAAAATAACTCTTCAATGTTTTCTAAGGCTGAAACAATTAACTAAATAAATGGTGATTAATCTGGCTGTTACATGTAGCATTAATATTAGACGCAGCCTTACATGAGTGTAAAATAACCGAGTTTTCCTGCTGTTGATGAGAGGAGCGGCCATATTGTCACACAAACTCGGCCTTACAAGTCGTCACTAGGAGAAGTTTGAATTGCTCCCAGTTTCCCAGTGGGAAGTCTGAATTTTCCAACTGGGAATTCAGAATTTCTGAGTAGAACTGAAATGCAGCAATACATTGGAAATGAGAGGAACCTCAGTTTCCAGTATTCACTCCCTGGAAACCTCAGGGAGTGAATACTTTCCAGATCAACCCTTTTTTCCTTTCCGTCCTGGTTTTTTAAGTTTGCAGGTCTCACCTGACAACACCTCCCACTCACTTGCTGCAGTTGATGATGACATCTTCCGGTTGGATCCGTTTCTTCAGCATTCCCTGCTTGGGATGCTCTCCTCTCCCTCGGAACAGACCTGGAGGCTCCAACTTAAAATTCCCGATGCGTTCTCTGTGGCTATCCAGCAGGCAGTAGCCATATTTATCCACGATCTTCTGATTGGCATCTTTCTGATCCTATGGCAGATACACAGTACAGACAGAGCGTCGCTTTCAGGTGGGAAACCGACGGCAACGTTCCCAGAGGAGATCAGCGGAGGGAGCAGGCGGAGCGTTACCTGCTTCTCCTCTTTGCTCAGAGCCTTCCTGGCTTCCACCTTGTCTTTATGGAAGGCGTGGAGTTCTCTGAAGTCACACTTCTCCAGATCTGTGATCACTAACCGCTCCTGACGGGTCATCTCCTAACACACCACAAACCAGTTAACATGAAACTGGGATTTCTTACCTGAACTGGACTCAGACTGATGAAACTATTAACACATTAAATTATTCTATAACTGACGACAGTGATGCATAAAGTGCTGCTGAGCTGCATGGGAAAGTATTCAGCTGCACCTTCAGCTTTATACAAGACAGTCGTTCTGAATGGACCTGCAGTTCTGACCCAGAGGTTCTGTCCATGTTCTCCCTGTGGTTCCATTATGTTTCCGTTTAAACCAGTCAGGTTAGAGAAATGGGTTATAAACATGTTTGCTACATTTTGTGCACCACTTCATCCTCAGATGATCAGATTTCTCCTCCTCAGTCCTTCCTGTTTTCAGCTCCTTTCAGGATGAGCCGTTTTAGGGTCTCTGTCACTTTTATGCAAATAAGCTGCAGCTGGCCACGCCCCCACCTCAATGTTCTACAATGTTCAAAGTTCTACAACGGTACATCTTTGACCCTGAGTCAGACCCAGAAGCAGAAGAGGATCGTCCTGAACATCCAGGATGCAGCAGCTCCACCTGGGTTGCTAGGTAACGAGGTAGGACACCAAAAACATGAACTTATTGCCAGAAAACGGCTGGATGGCGTTTTTAGTGCCGAGACCGTTTCTGGAAAAGGTAGAGACACAAATAGAAAAACAAAAACCTGTAAAAAGTGAATTTTTAAAATCAAAGATCCCCTTTAAAGTGACGATGTTTGGTGCTGAGACGGCTGGAGATGGAACCAGAACCCCTGGCGACCCCAGTGGGATAAGCGTGTATGATGATGGATGGATGGGCTTGGTGCTGAATCAGCTGAACATCTTTACACTCCAACCAGCATCACATCAACAGGCTTCACACTCATTAAAGCTGCTGCAGGTCAACACAGGCCAACAAAACGAGCCGTGAAGGCTCAGCCCATCGTTAACGATCGATAAACCCGTCCAGTCACCAAACCTGAACTGGATCTGAACCGATCAGATATCAATAAAACAAACAGCATCCATCTGTCGCAGTCAGTCAGTCAGGCTGACTGGCAGCGGGCGGTGGGCGGGCTCCGGGGGCAGCGGAGCGCGGACGGCTTTTCTGGCTATAATAAAACATCATAATTGGATTTGTTCATATGCAGGGAAGCCAGTTGTCTGGATTAGCATATCAATGCTTTCACATAAATCGTATTTTCAAGAGCATTGAGCACTAAGCGCCGCAAAATTAATTCTGCATGATGTGCTTTGAGGCTCGGTTTCCTCTACAGAGAGGATATTACTACACACACCCTCCCACACCCACACACACACGTTCCAGCAGCCAATGGGAACGCCGGTCTGGTCCTACCTTCCTCCAGTCTTTGAAGAAGTTCTCACGAAACACCTTCTTGGTTGTGTATTCATGGTCCAACATCTGGGCAAAGAAAAGCGCCACCTCCTCTGCTGCCAGGCTCAGCTTCATCTTCTTACCTGCACACAAACACAGGCCTCACCTGGACGCCTCACCTGGACGCCTCACCTGGCGGCCGTCCAGCCGCGGAGCGCTGGGACGGCTCCCTCACATCCAGCAGCTTTCACAAACTTTTTACAGACTCTGAACCCAACTTGAGAAGTTCTGGGACTTATAGACAAAATATGTTTTTCTTTTTTCATTATTTTAAATTAAAAATTATTATATTTTTATAGTTTTAGCTTAATTCCTTTTCTGAATGTGCCGTTTCTGCAAATGGCCTTATCAGTTTCCTCAGAGGAGGCATTAAGTCACTGATTCTGGTGGTTCTGGAGTGAGAAGCTCCTGCTGCTGCCGCCTACTGGCAACTGATGATCAGAACCGGTGAATTCACCAGTGACCGGTTTTCCTGCCAGAATAAAACCGAACTGACCGTTGTAGAAGAAGTTAACGTCGTCAGGAAGAGGCTGGTACTCTGGAGGGAAGTAAGGTCCGTTGTGCTCCAAGGACTTCCATTTCACTCCGTCTTCGTACCGCTCTTCCTCCCACCTGACAGAAAGCAGCGAGATGAAAACAGGCGGAGACTAGCGACGGCAGGACGAACAGGACGGCGTTTCCTACCATCTCCAGCGGTTCTGCTCCTCCTCTTCCTTCTTCTTCGTCTTCAGCATTTTGGCTTCCTTGATCTCCTCCTTTGACCTCTTGGGTTTTTTGGTGACTGGCTGCTCTCCTTCCTCTTTCTTGACCCTCTGACAGAGACAAACGTTTAAGATGTGGATTGACGCCGCCCAGAACCAGAACCAGAACGTCCAGACAGGAGGTTCAGCCGGTCCAGAAGGAGGAAGACGCCAGCGGAGATGAAGGTTTACCTTTCTGGGTTTCTTCTTGGATTCTTTTTTCTGAGCTTCTTCTTCACTTGCTTCTTCTTCACTGAGGGGCTTGATTCCTCTCTCTGAGCTGCAGGAATGTGAGAGAACAAAGTCAGAGTAATAAAAATGGTGGCGCTTTTCAAACTCTTCAGTTTGATGAGAATCGGACGGACGTACAAGGATGCAGCTGCTTCCTCTATCGGCTCGTCTTTCACACGTTTCCTTTTCAATCCTTTCTTCTTCTTCTCAGTCAAGTCGCCCTGCAGCTCGAGTTTCATCAAATCACTGATCACACAGAGAAACAGCAGCGTTTATTTCACAAACTGTCTAAATCATGTTTTACCTTTGAGTTAAAAAAAAGCATTAATATTTTAGCCTTTGGTTTTACACAACATCCTGCAATAGTCATGTTTTAATCCCATCTGTGATTCATTTGGTTTCACTCAGACCATAATTAGCTTCCAGTTTTATCAAATTTTAATACATTTGGCATTTTATATCAAATTACAGCTTCATTACTGCTGTAATTGTTTCTCAGAAAAGAGAAACAATAAGAACACAATCATTTACTTCACACTCTGATAGTTAACCATCATGATAGCAGTCCCACTAATTATTATATAATTATAACTTTTAAAGAGGAAAAAACAATAATCACATGATGGAAGCTTGTAAATTTCCCAGCTAAGAAAAACATAATTAAACTCAGCAGTTTTAATTTAGTTCATTAAGATCACAGAGCGACTCATGATGAGAAGAGATGTCATGGAAATATGTCCAGAGTATCATCAATCATAAAATAAAGAGGAAAAACTGAAATGTTGAGGGATTTAATAATCAAAATGTTCCTGACCACCAAGTACCAGCCAGAATAGAACAGAAAAAACAACAGGAAGAATAAAATAAATAAAACCATCCTTCTCCCTGTGAGTGAGATTAGAATCCGTTAAGAACTACAGGAGTCAGACTGTGAGGCGGATCTGATGCAGCGTCCTGCTCAGGATCCAACTGCCATGAACTCATTTATTACCTCCTGACGTATTCTTCCTCTGCACCGGCTTACGCTCACTCTTAGAGATTTGCTCGTTATAGAGAAGATAAAAAGTCTCTGTTTGTGGTCAGTAAGCATCTAAACCTCGTGGGGAGGCAGAGAGAGAGGAGGAGGAAACAGATCACACATCAGGATGCCCACCTGGAGCTGCTGACCGGCTCCAGGATTTCCCTGACCTGTGAGGAAGACGAACCATTAAAGCTCAGCAGATGGAAACCAGTCAACATGAAAACTCCTCCATGCAGGCGCCGACAGAAAGGAGGGTTTACCTTCTTAGGAGGCCTGTCATTGTTCTTCTTCTCTTTGGACTTTGTTGACCTTGAATTATATAACAGAAAGTTGAGATAAAAGAAGAATGTGAGAAAAGACAAATAGTTTCTTTTAAACAACATTTAGGGTAATAGAGCCTCAAAGGCAGAAACAATCAGAAGCTTTTATTCAAACTTTTATGTCGTTTATTCAGATCAGATCTAAAGCGGACCTGGGGATTCTGACCGCTTCCCGGCCCAGGCTGGACCTCAGTGTGTCCTGGTCAAAACTACAAACCAAACATGTGAGACCATCCAAATATGCTGCTTTTATTTTGAAGGAGAACTTCCTCTACTCAACCTTCCAGTTCTGAGCACAGCGGTCTCGCTCTCATTGCAGCTGCAGTTTGTTGCCAAACAAGCAGCTCTGGAAACATTTAAGCCACCTGTGAAATGCAGACGTTCTCTGGTTAGAGTGTTTGGTTTGAGCATCGTAAGCAGAGCGCTGCTGGGCGACGGCTGCGTTCTTCTTCTGCGGGTCGCAAACCGTTCACACTGAAGTCCGACTGCAGTCGCATTTAATGAGAAGCATGAACGACAGAAAATCATAATTCATGAAAAAAGGAAACAGAAATTGGCTCTGACGCTAACCTGCTGGGTTTGGACCTCGTCAGTGACGGTCAGAACCTGATGATTCTCTGATTCAGTCTACGGTTCAGTTCTGGTGTGTTTCAGTTTGATCCAGACCAGCCGAACAGCTTCAGGTCGATTTATTTTGGTTTTCTGCTGCATAAATCAAAGGATTTTGAGCCGCAAACAAAAGGTTGAAAATAGTTTTTAACCGATGCCTAACTGCTGTCTCTATTTTAGTCGGGCAGTTTTGGGAAATGTGGCCCGGTTAACTAGCAGGGTCTCAGCGGATTAACACCGGTTCCACGCAGGGCGACGTGACAGGAGCTGCACACACTCCCAGCTGGATACATTATTCTTATTCTGTGGGTTTTTTTTTAAAGCTAAGCTCAGACAGAACCAGGATCAGAGGGGCGTGAAACACAAAGCAAGCAGTCAGACAGCCTGCTGCTCCCGGCGCCAGCCGCGCTTACAGGTGTCTGTTCATCCCTTCGCTCTCATCAATTACACGATCCAATGACGGATCGCTCCGCTCTCATTTGTCTGCTCACATATGCATGCTAATAAACGCGTCTGATATCAAAGTAAATTAATTTATTCATATGAAGATGGAGCGTTTACTGTACGATGTGTAATGAATGCCACCGGCCCTCCTGACACATTCTCTCTCTTACACTTTGTGTCTTTCATTTAGTTTCACACACACAGTCATATAAATGATCTTATTTATCAGCGGTTGAAGTACCGAGCCGCCAGAGTTAATTTGTCTCTCCATCTGAGCAACATGAAAGGCTGAGCTGAGCGTTGATGTGATCTGAGTGAAGCTGCAGATGTTGGATGAGCTCACTGGTCTGATAATGGTTCCAGTCTCTAATGGTGAACTAATGATTCAACACAGGCAAGGCGTCCTTTACATTGCTACCAGCAGCAGTTTCCATCCAAGTGTTATGCAAATCTTAATCAAACTTTTAAAATGTCACAAAAAAGAAAATGTGAATTCAATCTGCTGGTTTGGAGCGAATCCACCAGCGAATCGCAGAGCGTAACTTCATCAGGTGTTGAGTTGACGCTGCGCATGGCTGCAATAAACAGGAAGCAGAGCCTGGAAGCTAGCATGAACTCATCTCAGAAACAGGAGAGTCTCCTCCCAGCTGGAGGTTTTCAAAGTCTGGTGTCTCTGGTAAGGCAGGGAGAGTTTCCAACATCAGAACTTACTCAGCAAATGTTTCCATCTCCTGCTAGCATATTAACTTTTTTTGGAAAACCCAAACACAACCTGAAGTGAGCGTAAAAACGTTTTAGATAAATTAAGGAAATGATTTTGCATGACAGAGACATCAACAGAGCTGTACCGCTGGTACTAACGGCAACATTCAACTGCAGTAGCCACTGCTCAACCAAAAGAGGGCAGCACTGAGAAGGTTTTAGGCTAAATACTGGAGAATTAAACTCATTTACACAAAAATGTCACAGTTTGCACAGAAAGACAGAACACTTAAGGATCATTTTAGACATTTTATCTGGTTCATTTGAGGTTTAGTTTCTAAAACCTGAAATCAAAAGGTAATAAAAAAGTTTTTTTTTAACAGATAAATCTGAAATAATTTGAATATATATAAAAAAAACATATTTTTGTCACTAATTTCAGACAGAGAAAGAAAATTTCAGAAATATTTCCAGCCTCTGTTTCTTAAAATTTTGATGATTATGGTTTAGGAATAATTTTTAAAAAAATCTAATTCACCGTCTCAATAACAGAACGCAGAGGTTCGAGCCTCTACCGGGTCAGTCCGGGTCAGAATGAGGAAGACAGCAGACTGGACCTCCGTCACTGGAATAAAATATTTAACCGTTTCTATTCTTATGTACGAGATAAACCTGTATTGTCACATTTTGATTGAATAAAGAGAATCAGAGCACAATTATATATTTCTGAAGCAATACTTATAACAACTTTAGACACTGGAGGTTTTGTTGTGTATACTCTGTTTTCCTCTTGAGCTTTTGGCTTTTTTTACATAAACTCCGGGCAAAAATCAGAATTTCAGATTTTAAAATGCTGCAACTCTTAACTTTTAACCTAAATAAATCACGAGCGGAAACAGTTCGAGTTAAATAATTGTGAAAACGTTGTTCAGGTAAACACACACACCTTTTCTTCATCAGATCTCCACCGGAACCGGCATTCTCACGGTCACTCAACCGCTTCAGCTTCCTCCCTTTCTGCTTCAACTTCGCATCTCCTTTAGCGTCACTTTCTCTTCCCATTTTACCACAGTGTCTGACTGAGAACATTTACAGATTAGCTTTGTAACAAAAATACATTTAAATATACAAGAATATTTAAACACACACCCAAAATAAGCAGATTAAATATCCATATTAGCTAAATTTGACAATTAGCTTCCAAAATGTACCCACTTAAACAATTGACTGATTAACTAAATAAACAGATGACCACAACTGTGTTTTACTGCCAACCATAAATAAATTCACAGAGTTAACTCACTCACCGTTTGGAAGATTGACAAAAATTGGCTAATATAATCTATTTTCCGCGTCAAACACGAACTTTAAATCAACGTTTCCTCTGACGGTTAACCATGCAGGCGGCGGTCCCAGCTGAACTCTGATTGGCCCGTTTGAGTGGCGGTCAACTGCCATACCTGCATGTGATCACTGGGGGGAGCTAGAGGGCTCAAGGTGAGAAGCGGAAGGGGCGGGGACGGACCACTGTCAGTCTCATACCTTATTTGGAAATGGGACCATTGCATTCCGGAAATGAAGGGGGCGCTATTTCCCATGTTCTTCGCGGTCTCCCGTTTGTATTTTATTTTCAAATATATGATAAATATTCATCTTTAGGAAGGTGTTCCACTGTCGGCATGTATTTAAACGTCTCTCTTTTATTTACTTCAGCGCAGTTCACAGTTTTTAACGAATTACGTAGCTTTTGAGGTGTAGCTGTACATTTCTGCTGAAGACTTGAAATGGTTTTGATTTGAAATTGAATGTATTTGACTCTATTGGCTTCCTCCTCATACGCAACATGCTTTAAATTAAATTAAATTATTTGGTATTTGTGTTTATTTAACCTGGAAGACGCTCAACGCCTCTTTTTCAAAGGAGACATTTCAAACAGTTTTTTCAGGAGATTCATCAATAAGTGAAACTTTATATAAATTATTTACACACAGATGGATGTTTCAAAGCCATTGTTTCTGCTAATTATGATGTTTTCCACTTATAGGTAACAAAAACTAAAGGAACAATTCTCATGTTTTTTTTCTCTCAGAATATTTATTTTGTCCTGGAAATAAAATGTAAAAAAAATCTCTTTCATAGTGGAGAGATTGGTAACTTTTGCCTCACAGCAGGAAGGTCCTGGGTTCAAATCCCAACCTGGGGTCTTTCTGCGTGTTTTCCCTGTGCATGTGTGGGTTCTCCCTGGGTACATGGCTTTCTTTCACAGTCCAAAAACATCAGCGTTAGGTTTTATTACGAATACTTTTCAAGAATGTGTTAGAAACTGCGAAATTCACTACGAATATGATACAATAGAAATAGTCATTGTTTTACAAAGATGAAATTCAGGTGTAACAGCAGCTCCGAGATCATGTAAATTCACATAAAAGTTCCGAAAGTGTTGAAATTTTGCTAAGCAAAATAACCAGAACACAGCTACAAGTTTTCATCTTGTTGGGATAAATGCGCGCTGTCTCTTTAAGAGACCCGGAAACAATCCTTTCCAGTGTTTGTTGCTGGGGAGTTGACGGACAGCTGAGCGGGGACGATGATATCTAACCCGCTGACTCGGGCTGTCCGGAGCAGAGTGCGGTTCTGGAGACACCGAGCTGTGTTTAAAGCTCCTCCAGAGGCCTCAGGCGGCGGCAGCCGGCGCTGGTGCTCCGCTCCGAGTCGAAGTGGGACCTCTGTTATGGAGGAGATCCTGGCGAGGGTCGTTGCACCTTTACCTTCATATGAAACCAGAGATAAATCTCCACCTCCGCCCGAATCCACCAGCTTGGAGTTCATGAACTACTACAGAGGTCTGGAAAAGGAAGACAAAGTGGATTTTCTGTCCAAGCTGTCCCAGGAGTGCGGAGTGGACCATAAAACGGTGTCCGAGCTCGCTACGAAGCTGCTGGACACTCAGCGACGCGATCAGGCGACCATATTGCAGGCGGAGGACAGGCTCCGGTACAGCCTGACGCCGCGCTACAAGCAGCTGTTCAGCCATGTGAGCCGGGTCGAAGGCGGGGTGAAGTTCCTGGTGGACCTCCGAGCGGATCTGCTGGAAATACTCGCGTCCAAAGCAAGTGAAAACCCACACATCAGGGTACGATCTTTGTTTACTTTCTGTACGGCTGCCCGGATGGCTCAAACTCCAGCATGCGCGTTTATTCACTTAGCTGTGAAGCAGAAATATACATGAGCCACGTGGTTCTCATTTGATGTGACCTTTGCCCCAGTTGGACTTGGAAACCCTTCACCTCCAAACTTCTACATAATTCAATTCAGACACACATTTAGTGTCAGAGTTCCTTCAATTCTTTTTATTTTGGTCTTAAGCCATAGATAAAGCAGAATTATGAAAAAGTTAGATCATTAGATTTATGTCTTTTTTTAACAAATAAGAATCTGAAAAGTGTGGCATGCATATGCCCTAATCCCCTCTAACATATTACTTTGTAGAACTACATTATGGTCTATTTGCAAAATAATTTTTAAATAATTTAAATCTGGACTTTGACTAGGTCATTCAAACACATGAATCATCTTTGATCTAAACCATCCCATAATATCTTTGGCTTATATTTAACACACGAAGTACCAGAGAAAGGTCATTTAACATTTCTACCTTTGGACCCCAGAGATGGGTCGATTGACCTGAAGGATTTTATCTAGCAGGTGCTTTTGTCCTGTAAATAAGGCCATTACCTTATAAGTACCCTGGTAACGGCCTCAACGCATCTCACAGTTGCACAATTGTTCCTTAGACTTAGACTTAGGCTGACTTTATTGTCATTTTGCATGCACAGGGTGAATACAGAACGACATTTCGTTGCATACGGTTCAGGACAATGTTTGAGGTTCCAATGTTGTGAGGTTACTCCAGAATAAAATAAAATACAGTATAAAATATGAATATAAATCTAAATATAAAGTGCAGGACTGACAGTAAAATAGAAGTTATTTAGCTCTGTACATGTGCAAGGTATAAAGTGGAGACCAGATTTTGAGTGCAGTCCAGTTAAGAGTTCAGCAGTCTGATGGCAAGTGGGAAAAAGCTGTTTCGGAACCTGGTGGACCTGCACCGGATGCTGCAGAACCTCTTTCCAGAGGGCAGCAGGGAGAACAGTCCATGGTGGGGGTGTGAGGGGTCACTGATGATGTTTCAGCCTCAGGACACGCATCCTGCATCGATGGTTGACCTGACACTTCGCCCTTTTGCCTGAGCTGGGTGTGGAAGGTTGTTGCCGAAGCAGTTTCTCCTTGTGTGCCTTCTTCTCACTCACATGAGAGTTACCCAACTCTTTTGCAAGCTCAACCAGGAAGTCCACCCGTCTCTCCTGCACCCCAATGCATGCCTGATAAAGCACATGTGCATTCAGTGCTGCCATGTCAATCATGTTTGCCAGGTTTGCTGACCAGCTGTCACATAGTGATGGAACCTTGGTCACCCCCCGTAAGATTATGACTGAAATAAATGCCATTAGTTCTTGTGAACTAAATAGGTGAAGCAGTCACCTATTTATCCTCCACAGCACAAAAGGCTGCATGCAAATTTGCATGTGCTAAGTCTCCCAGATTTCTTTTGCTTACACTTTTTGCCTGATTTTTTTGAGGTGGATCAACACAATTAATTTGGTTAGTTTATTCCTAAACTGTCATTTTAAACCCTCTTAGCTTTATTTCAAAGAGAAACATTACTAATTTCTTTTAGAAAAACCTTTGCATATTTCTTGAAACAGATTGTATGTTTTGCAAACTCTATGTACATTTGGCAAAATGACCTGGATAATGCAGCACAACATCATGGATCAGCTGCAAAAGGTCACATCTCTCCAAAAACACTTCATGTATGCTTCAAAACTAAACTGACTAGTTGTAGGTATCATAGATACCCACCCCCAACATGGACTATTCACACTCCTACCTTCTGGCCTGACGGTCAACGGCCACATTTACAATTGAAGAATGGAGGCTAATTTGAGCCATCAGAGTCGTCAGTTTGGACTCAGGGTCTTTTCACCCAGTTTCGGTAAGTCAGGGGAGAGGTCGAAGACCCTGGTACTCCCAGGAGGTTGTCCTGCTGGAAGGTGAAGCTCCACGCCAGTCTCAGGTTTTTTTCACTACATAACAGTTTTTCTTCCAGGATTGTCCTGGATATACATCCTTCCATCCTCCCATCAACTCTGACCTGCTTCCCCACAGCATGATGCTGCCACCACCATGTGTCAGTCTGGGGATGAATAGGTGCAGACAGAGGCGGGATTTTTATTGGAGAGGCCTTTAATCTTTTATCCAATCAAACAACGGAGAGTGGAACCTTACTTTTTAAACAAAAGAACAAATATATACATTTGTTACATATTTGTTATATATACATATATGGGCTGGGCTAGCTGAACAGATTACATTTGGTACCAATCAGAGCCTCTTTCCTGTGCTGCAGGAGCCACAAAGGAAAGCGATACTTTAACAATGTTAGATTCAGCACATGAGGAGGCAAGAGCTACTCTGCTGCTTGTACAAATTGAAAGAGCTGAATATAAATCAGGCATGTAATGAGTATTTTGAATGAATTTTTTGAAGGCAGAGTGGATTCAAAGAAAAGGTAGTGAAAGAACAAAAAATACATTTCTGCCGCAGCCGGAGACATGACCCCAGTGGTTTTCTCTCTTAATTTTCCCTTTTTTGGCAGCACTCCCTTTTTCCTAGGAAAGCTGCTCTCATATTCTGGATTGTTCGGTTTAATGTAATTACAGTTTTCACTTTGACTCTGCAGAGTAGGCTCGCTGGCATTTATTGAATGGGCTGAGTGACTTAGAAATACAAATAAACTCAGCTGTTAATCCAAAACGACCACTAATATATTTCATAGCGTTTATAGAAAAACATTTGAGTTACACTGTCTAAGATAAAATTATAACTGGAGACATAAAAGTACATATCTGAACATGTGATGGGTTAGGGTAGGGTTAGGTTACAGATTTTTGACACCTGTAAGTTTCAGGTCATCAAAAATCTTTATGTCACACAAAGATAACCCGAGTAAATCCAAAAGGCAGCTGTCAAGTAATTATATGAGATGTTTTGAGACTTTCTGTATCTGCCAGACAACCAACAGCAAGAAGAAAAATAAGCCTCCCAAGTTTATTTCCATTGAAATTTACAAAGTTTACAGTGGGGCAGAGACTTACAATTAATTAATTACAAAGATTTCAATGTGTTAAAAATTTTTAAAGTGTTTTTTTCATACAAAGTTCCTGTCCAGAACCATTATATTTGCTTGTTTCTAGTAAGCCCTGAAATCTGACACACAAGCAACATCTGCTAACAGCAGCTATGGAAGCTGCTTCAGTCTGCCCACGAGGGGCTAATTTCTGTTGTGCTAAAAGGAGTTAGCCTTTCAGCTAATGCTAAAACAGCATCTCAGCGACATATGCTGACTGTTGAACACAAACTGGCCTGACACGTAAAAAAAAGAGTTTCCATGGAAGTTTTGTAAAATACACAAATTTCAATGACTTAAAAACTACCTCATGCTAGAGCAAAACATTTTTTCATCAACAAGACATGAGTTTTTTTAAATTGGCATGCTTCCATTATGAACATTTATTTTCATAATTCCAGTTTTGTAATTTTATGGTCAATGGAAATGTAGCTAGTTTTTGTTGTTTCCTTCAGTGCTGCAGCGCCCCCACAGGCCAGGAGGGGAACAGGTTGCTGAAAGGGTTTGGTTGGTTTGACTCAGAGCAGAGAGAAAGAGAACCACAGCAGATGTTGAATGTCTTGGTTCCCCAGTCACACCGAGGCTACCGGACTATCAGGTGTGAAAACACTCTTGGTCTAGAACCGCCGCTGACATCCATCTTTACATCTAACGTTTCAAAGTTTTTTAGATGGTGAAACTGACACTTGGCTGCTTGAACTCCTCTGACTGTAATAAACATCTATCAGTCCTGACATTTCCTGGTTTTGTGTTTTAATGTATGATGGAGTGAAACATGTTTGTCCTCTTTGTGAATGAAACCATTTTGCTGTGACCTCTCATCGACGCGTCATTGCGCTCTGAGCTTTACCCAGTCCAGCTCAGTGTTGATGTCTTCCTGCTGTGCAGAAGCATTCAGCCACACTGAGAGCTTTAAAGCCTTAAAGGTCCCGGCTGCCTGCACACCGATGCCTCCCGGGTCACACTGGAGCCGTTCAGCCTCTGCTTTCTGCTGCTCCATGATTGATTGAGCTAAAAACGAGAAAAGGTCATTTTTAGATATGAAGCTTCTGGTACAGAATGATGATGTGTTTACTGACTGCAGGACATCAAAGCGTGATGATTATCATAGTGGAGCTAAAACACCACCAAAGTCGGAGGAAGGGAGGCTGGATTATGCAGCTCTGCATCTGCATCAATCTTTACTTCTTGTAATAAATGTAATTTGAGTTTTTCTGTAGATTAGTCACCTTGATCAAGGGATTTATTCTTGATCTATTTCTGACTGCTGACGTTGGGGGGAGATGGCTCCTCAGGGTTACACCGAGTATCTGTGTGGGTCTATTTTCTCCCAGCCCAGCTGACAGGTGGCATGAGGCCCACTGGGGTAAAGGTCTGCTCCCATTCAGGTCTCAGTGAGGTTCTGTTTTAGACTGAACAATCTGTCCAGGAAATCCCACAGTAGTCCATTACAGGCCTCTGAAAGATCTTCCACACATTAACAGATTTTAATAGAAACTCTGACTTTTACAGGACTGTAAAAAAAAAAAGTATTTTTCTTTTTTGTCACGTTTTAAATGTTTCAGATTCTTAGACAAAGGTTGAAATCTGATCAAAATGACTTGAATAAATACAGAAATCAATTTTTAAATGATGGTTTCTTTTATTAAGAGAATAAAAATCTGTCCAAACCAATCTGGACCTGTGTGAAAAAGTAATCACCCTCCAAACCTAGGACGATTTCGCCTCCGTCTGAATTTACCCGAATAACATACATTTGACTATCGCTGTCACCATGGCGACGGGGGCGCGGTAACATCAAACGGATAATTAAAGATTTTATCCTGTTTCATGAAATGTTTTTTAGGTTCTTGTGTCTCTGCTCTGTCTCAAACCTCCAGTCATTTCAGATGGCCACACAGGTTCTGGTTCTGCTGGAGGTTTCTTCCTGTGAAAGAAAAGTTTTTCCTCTCCACTGATACATGCTTGTCCAAATGTTAATGCCAACATTTGCACAAAAATCTAAATATATTACCATAAATGACCTACAGTATTTAGGTAGTTTATTAGCAGTTTAGTTCCTCTTTAATAGTTGATGCAGAAACCTTTGTTTCCTAGAGGTCAGTCGGTTCCTGTAGTTTTGGATCAGGTTTGCTGCAGCAGGGGTTCTGGTCCATATGGGTCCATACTGATCTTCTCCAGATATTTCAGGGAGTTTCAGCTCCCTCCAAACATTTTTTCATGTTCATCTTGAAATGCTTCTGATGGCGCCACTCCTTGGTGACCCCTGGCTGGGTGTCTGGGGTCATTGTCTTGAACCGGACCGTGATACCGTGTTTCTGGTACAGCTGTAAATCTGACGCATGGCGATGGAAGCGGCTTCTCTGGTCCCACTGGGGTTTAATTTCTGCTTCAAATGAGCTGGTTGGATGCTGGAAAAGACTATTGATGTGCTAAAAGGAGTTAACCTATCAGTGAAGCTATTCAAAGCTAAACTAGCATCTCAATGCTAAACATGTAGCAGCTAATGCTAATGTCAACGTCCAGATCTCTGAAGAAGCTCCATGAATAATCAGAGAAACTCTGTAAAGATGAATGGACAGAAAAACACTTTAATAAATGCCTTTGCTGTTCAGCTCCTAAGGCTATTTATTTAATAATTTAGCAACAAAAATGGTTTCTGAATTGAAAACGTTGATGTGCAGAATGTTAATCAATGATGGCGTTGTCTGTTTCTATGGTGACCTCCCAGGTAGCTCTGACCCCTGACCTTTCTCATGATCAGTGATGCTCCACCATGCAGGTCTTCCATGTAGTCCCGGTTTGAGGGAGACTGACAACCATCTTGAGTTTCTTCCATTTCTTAAAAATAATTTCACCAATAGTTAGGCGTACAATTTGGTCTCTGGTGTCGTTTGGCAGCTCTTTGGTCTTTACCGATTAAATATTCCCCCAAGTTCATGGTCCTGCAGTATCAAAGACTGTTTCATCACACCGGACCGTATCAGTGGGTCACCACTGTCCAGGTGTTGATACGGTGTGCTTCGTTTTCCCTCCAACAAAACAGAGGATTTCCTTCTTTAGCCCTCTCCTCTGTCGGTCGGTCTCTTTCCAGCCCGAGGCTTTGATCCCTCTATTTCTAAAGACTTCATCTTCTGCAGGGTCAATGAAATACATATCTCAGTTTGACCTCCCTATTGTGTGGTTAAAAGTTTGCTTCCCAAGGCGCCGGTGGCGGCTCTGCTGCTATAGAGCTGCTGCCTTCTCAACAAAAATGGCTCACCCGGATTATCGAGCAAAATGCATTACTTCACCTCAGGCAGCTTTACGAACACACACACACCCCGACACGGACACACACACACACACACACACACACACACACACACACACACACACACACACACACACACTGCATCACATGAGCAGGAATGAAAGTTTTGCTTAACTGAAAGTTATTTTCTGAAGCTGTGTGCTGTGCAGCTGAATGATGCAGAGCCTGATGCATTTATGCATGTATGTGGAGAGGAATTTCCAATTTCTCCAGGTTTGGATTTGAAGGAAGGATGCTCACACAGCTTTTCTGCCATGTCTGTTGTTTGTTTTGTGTTGGCCGTTGTGACTGACAAGCTGCTATTAAAGGAAGTCCTTCTATGGAACAGTCGGGAGGAGCTGTATGGACGTCCCAGAGCTTGTGTGCTGCATGCTTGTTTGTGTGTTTGAGATTTTCTTTAAATGAAGTCTGACCTCTGTTGGAGGACATGCCTGCTTTGAAATGGCAAGGTGTTTATTGAAGTGGCCCCTTCTACATCCATTGCAAGCTCTGGCAAATCACTATTCATAATGTGTAAACGTTCAAGCGGCGTGCAGACAGCCAGGGGACCATACGGCCTGTGGAAGATAAGAGTGTGAAATACTTCATTTCCTACTGGCAGCTTTGAGCCAATCTGTGCAATAAAACGGTAGTTTTAAGATTGAGCTCCTTCAATTAAAAAACTGGAGCTGAAAGGGTGACTTCACACCGGCTCTGCTCACTCCACTTTGGATGTTTTCCCACTGACAGTTTGGTAGACTCGGTTATAACCGCTGTGGTTCTCTCTCTCTCTGCTCTGAGCCAAACCAACCTGCTCCCCTCCTGGCCTGTGGGGGCGCTGCACTAAGAACCACTGAAGGAAACAACACAAAAACCTCTGAAGACACTGAGACCAACTTCCTTCTTCACCAGATGGAAACTAAATGGAGGTGTCAGATTTTAGTGTTGGAGGATTTCTCTTTAGTCTTTGGCTAAAGACCAGGAGCCATTTCTGCTGCTAGCGCTAGCATGTTTGATTTGGTTGGATTTACCCAGAATGCCCTGCACTGTAGTCCACTTCCTGCGTTTGGAGCGGACTCCAGGCACATGTGCATTCAAACCATAAGATAAGATAAGATAAATCTTTATTGTCATTGTCACAAGAACGAAATTCAAAGGGTGCCATCAGTCGGTGCATATGCTTAAAAACAAAAAATAACTGTCTCACAATTCACACACAACAAACTGGCAAAAAAAAAAAGTAAGAACAGCCACATTCTCACATCCATCATTTATGATGATTAATGGTTGTTTTTGATTGCATTTAGTTTTGTTATTGCTGTCGGGTAGAAACTGTCTCTGAGACGTTGGTTCTGGTTCTGGTTGCTCTGTATCTTCTGCCTGAAGGCAGCAGTGTGAACAGAGAAGGTCCGGGGTGAGAAGTGTCCTTTGTGATGTGTTGTGCTTTTCTTAGACAGCGGTCGCTGTGCAGGTCCTCCAGTGAGGGGAGAGGGCAGCCAATGATTTTTTGGGCTGTATTCACAACCCTTTGGAGAGCTTTCCTTTGAGCCGTAGTGCTGCTGTTATACCAGACGCAGATACAGTAGGTCAGTATGCTCTCTATGGAGCACTTGTAGAAGGACACCAGCAGCTTCTCCTTGATGCTGTTCCTCCTGAGAACCCTCAGGAAGTTCAGTCTTTGCTGGGCCTTTTTTATCAGCTCCAAGGTGTTCATGTTCCATGTGAGGCCCTGCTCAATGTGGACCCCCAGGAAACGGAAATCAGCTACCCTCTCCACACAAACCGAACCAGAGTTCAATTCAACCAAACCCAGACTGAGGTTTGGAGGACCAGAGTTTGTTGGGGTTTTTTTTTTTCCCAATAGAACCGGGTCTACCAGACAATCAGGAAGAAAACAGCTTAATAGTCTTCAGGCTCATTGAAGCTATAAAATAAACGTTGAATACAGCATCGTTTCATTCACCATGATCTGAGTTCTGAGTTTTAGTTGAGTATCAGTTGGAAGTTGTTTTCTGTCCTTGCAGGACCTGAACGGTACTCTGAAGAGCCTGCTGTCCAAGTGGTTTGCTGTTGGTCTGCTCCGGCTGGAGAGGATCACCTGGCAGTCGCCCTGTGAGATCCTGCAGAAGATCAGCCAGTAAGAGCCTTCATCCTCTCACTGCTCCTAATCCTGCTTAGGTTTGTAAAAAAGATTTGTAAAAATAGGAAAATGTTTTGGGCCGCTGTCCACCTGCACCAGGATGTCCAATCATTCTGGCTGAATCTGAGTGACCAGGACGCTGGAAAATTTCTCTCGCCTCTAATTTGGATGAGAATGTTGTGAATTTCATTGACCAAAGCGCCACGTCAGGGTGAATCCCACTGAAATACAACCTGCCACAGTTGGGAGCAGCTACAGACCGGCTCCTTACTAATTGAGGAAATAATGAAAGCCTTCGCTGCACCTGAACACGGAACAGATTTGGAGTTTCTGCTCCAAGAAAACTGTTAAATGGTTCCATTTTCTAAACACTTCCTCCATTTTCATCTGCCATCCACTAACTCTGCAATTAGCAGATTAGCAGCTCTACCAGCTGAGCCGCGGCACCAGGGGAGGCAACGTCTGAAATCTGAGGCAAAGCCTTGTTTTAAACAACCGACTAAATACGAGTCCTGAGCCGAGTGTTTCCCTCTGAAGATGTTAAAGGAGTTTTTAATTTATAGTCAGGCAGGAGTTTGCTACCTAAACCTGACTGAGTTTTTCTGCCAGGTACGAAGCGGTTCACCCAGTCAGGAACTGGACCGACCTGAAGCGCAGAGTGGGACCGTACCGGCGCTGCTACGCCTTCACACACGCCGCCATGCCGGGGGAACCGCTGGTGGTGCTGCATGTGGCGCTGACCGAGGACATTTCCGACAACATCCAGGTCAGAACTGAACCAGAACCATCTCTGACAACCATTCTGAGATGGTTCAGAACCATCTCAGAACCAGAACCATCTTGGGAAGAAGCACACACACACACACACACACAGCAGTGGTCCTCCTGACCACTAGGGGGAGTCTGAAGCAGGTAACATTATCACCTGCATAAACTTGCTGCTGTTCTATAACAATGTTAGAGACATGAAGTGTAACACACATTTTCTTTGTTGCTCAACTTTCTTCTGGACATTCTGTTAAATCAGAAGGTTAAGACCCAAATATAATTTGTTTGTCTCCCCCTAGTGGTCCGGAGGACTTCTGTGTTGTGGAGTGAGTTTGTAGCTTTTCATACTTGCTGTTGTTTTTGCTGTCGCAGTGATTTTCTGTTGCATTTGGGTTTTTTGTGTTTGCATCTTTCATGTGTGAGCAGCTCGTTCCTTCGCGTTGGGCCTTGTTGACCACCGTAAGTAAAGATGCAGCGGTGTGTGTTTTTTCTTCCCTCAGAGTATTGTTCGGGAATTTGCAACTCTTGATGCAGAGGAGGACATAAACAAGATCAATTCAGCCATTTTCTACTCCATCTCCTCCACCCAGGCCGGCCTGCAGGGCGTGGAGCTGGGCAACTATCTCATCAAGCGCGTGGTCCGGGAGCTGCAGGTGGGTAAAGGTGCTGCTAAGCTGAGCTAACATTCAGAGTTATTTATTACTTTATGCTGGTCTATCACATTGAATCCCAATAAAATACATTGTGACTAAGTTTCGGGGGTATGAATACTTCTGCATGGTGTCAGGGCTGTCTGAGCGCTGTAAAGGTTTCTGGTTGTATAAATGTACATATTCCACATACAGGCTGAGCTGCTTTTTACTGTGGTGGAATCTAATCCATTCATCTCAATAAGCAGACAAGAGCCCTCCATGTTGGGCGGCTGCAGCTCGTTGTTTCATGATTGAAAATCCTAAATGCAACATCAGGAACCACTCAACCCAACAGATGGGGAAGCACTTTGCAGCACATCCTCATCAAAACCTGGTTTAAGCTCCTCAAGTCTATTTATTCATGCAAGAGGACTGCTGCCAGTGGTTTACCTCCAGGCTGTGTTCATAATGGAAATACGACAGAGCAGACGGAGAGCCGCGTTCTGCTCAGAAACCAGACGGTCTCAGTTCAGGATGGTGGCACCAAATCTGCTTATCAGCTCTTCTCTTCTTTAGCTTCTCTGTCTCAGAAAATACTGAAAAAATGACGTGCTTTAAGTTTAAAGAGCGGTGATTTGTTGAAAGTATTACTGCATTAAACTCTGGAGTTATTTTGCTGTTTTGATGGCGGCCGGTAGCGGGCGGCAGAGGTCGCTGACCTTTCTGACGGCACAGACAGCTGTCATTACGGGAGCGGAGGACCTCCTGCTGTTCCGTCAGGCAGATTAATCATTCTGACGCTAAAGAAGCTAATCTGAAGGAAGACAGAAGCTGCTTATCAGCATCTTTTGATGCCCGCACAAGGAAATCTACAAGGCAGAACATTTTGTTGACTTTTTATTATAAATAGCCTGCAGACAGGGACCTCACAGAAACACGGCAGGCTGTCTCCAGGTTCCTTCTCATCAGCCATTTTGTCTGAAGTCTGCTGAACTGAAAGCTTCACATACTGAACATGACAGTAAGGTTGTGTTTATTCACCTAATCTAACATCTGGAACAGAAATAATTTACCTAGACTCAGACGCCTGTGATGATTCCACGTGTCAATCATTAACGCATTATTATTTCATCAGCAGGTCTGTTGACATGTCATTCACTGTGCAGTGGACCCCCAGGCTTCTCAATGTGGTATTTGCAGATTTTTTTTGGCGTTCACATTCAAACCGAACCAGAGTTCACTTCAACCGAATCCAGACCGAAGTTTGGAGGACCAGAGGTCAGAGGTCAATTAGCGTTCACACCTCACCAACCTCACCAGACTGACTGGAGCCGGATTGAAGCGGACTGAACTGGGCTGGTGGAAACACACTGTTGGATATGCTAACAGAGAGGAGCCACATTTTCTCCACTTCATCCTTATTTTATGGGTCGTTAGTTGGTGAAATCTGTTGTTTGGTCAGGAATAGCAGCAGATTTGGCATTTAACTTTGGAAATTTAATCAAAGTTAAATCCTTTAACCCCCATTGTGATTCTTGCTTTGAACTTCAGCAAATCACCACGTCTGAAAGCTTGTAGGTTTGTAGACTATTAAAGTAGCTGACTTCCTGAAGCTAACGCTAATCTATGGTGTGCAGAGATCCAGGCTGTCTGAGAGGAACAGCATTGCCACGGAGGATTGGCTGTAATGATGGAGTGGGATAGAAAAGGTCACAGTTGCAATTTCAGGTCCAGGAAGAATATCTTGTTTGTCTTTGTAGATTGGACCCCCCAAGCAGAACTCACTCCGTCATCTGTTCTCTTTTTCACCTTTCCCGCTGCTTTCTTACTTATACCATCGCTCTCTTTTCCACTAACTTTTGCTCAGTGTGAGGAAGGCAGAGCTACAGCATAGTCAAGTGTGAAGAAACATAAAGGAGAGCAGCAAGGAGCCTTGATTTTTAAATTGAAAGGTGGGTGAAGTAAGGTAGAGTAGAAGAAAAATAAAGTGTCCCACCAGGCGGTGTCTCACACTTCCACTTCCATAGACAGCTATTGCCTTTCTGCCTGACATATTGTTCTCTCACTTATTAACGTGGACACCCAAGCACAGAAATGAGTCTGAAGAGAAGAGGGAGGCTTTCTTTCTGCTAAATGAAAGGGTGTTGAGACAGCAGGGAGCTCAGAGCCGCGGGTGACCAATGACATGACACACAGGAGGGGAGGCAGTTTAGAGAAGGGGACAGGTGTTACAGGCGAGGGATGGAAGAGGAGAGGAAGGAGAGGATCATCCATCAGCATCAGCAGGCCGACTCATGAAGCAGCTCAGATGATTCGTAATGAAGTCCCAGACGGAGGAACTGACAGGGTCGAGCCGCCCGAGCAACAAGGACGTCCTGGTTCTGTTTTCACACCGAGCCTGAACCTCCGTCTCAATTCTGAAAACCGGTGAAGACTGAAGGTCTCTGTAGATTTCCTCCCTGTTGTCTCTGCTCCTTCCTGTCTGAGTGGATCTGTGACAGGATGGAGACACAGATCCACTCAGACAGCTGCTGCACGAAACTCTGCAGCCGTTTCCATGAGAGCAAAAACCGGAGGAAGCCTTGGCACATTTAGGTTTTATTATCATTCTGGAGTCAGTCTAAACTTACAGCTGCCAAATATATTTCTATTCTTTGTTACCTGCCCATCCCTCCATATGTATGAAATGATGGAAGGGCTGATTATGATTCATTTGGGTTTCATCAGTGGTGGGCGCCACGAGCTAAAAGGTTAGCTTCGCTAACCCTAAAGCATTAATCATACACATTATTTCTGGTAATGCTAGCTGCTATGCCAGCATAGTAGCTAGTGGAAGCTAATGCTAAAATGCTAATTTCAACCATGACAGGGCTAAACTTGTTAGCACACGGCTAACTGTACGGTTTGCACTTCAGGAAGTGATTTTTTTTTTTTTTTGGAACAGGGCTTTCACTCATGGTTTCAGTCTCATAGTTGCTGATTTTACCTAATTGACTATGATACAACAGGTGGTGCTACAGTGATGCATTCTGGGTACTGAATAAACATTTGCTGCATCGCATCACAGGTGGAGAATATAAGGAAACGATTCAGATGTGAATTTTTGTATTTGTTTAATTTGCTTCCCTGGTTGTTTGTCTGTTAGTGTTTTATTTGTTTGTTTGTTGTATTCTTGCCAAAAAAGGGAAACATGAGAAGAGGAAGCGGAACTGCTGCGTAATCAATCTTCAAAATAAGAGCATGGTCTTACTTCAGTCGATTACGAAAACGTCGAACTTTAACTGAAAGTTTACAAAACAGCCAAATAAATTAGCACTTTAGAAATTATCTGAAAAAATGAAGCTATTGCTCTAAACGGTTTCAAAGTTAGATAAAAGTTCTGACATTAGCGGGTTATGGGAAGTGGGTCTCATGCTTTTCATCTCAAAAGGTTTTCTTTTTTTTTTCTTTCTTTTTGTGCCGTTCTGTCAGAGCGAGTTCCCCCACATGGCCCAGTTCTCCAGCCTCTCGCCCATCCCAGGGTTCTGCTCCTGGCTTCAAGGCCTGCTGAGCCAGTACAGGAAGGAGGGCCGGGGGGCCGACCTCTTATCGGAGCAGGAGTGGAGCGAGGTGGCGCAGGCCCTGGACTCCAACGCGGGAACCCCGCCCGTCGACTCTCTGCGGAAGCTCATCGCCACCGGAGAGTGGACGCGCTCCGAGAAGCTGTGCCTGGCCCTGGAGCCCGTCCTGATGCGCCTCTGCGCCTGGTACCTCTACGGAGAGAAGCGCCGAGGCTTCGCGCTCAACCCAGTGGCCAACTTCCACCTGCAGAACGGCGCCACCATGTGGCGGATCAACTGGCGCGCCGACACCAGCCCCAGGGGCGTGGCCAACTCCTGCGGCATCATGGTGAACTACCGCTACTTCCTGAACGAGACGACCAACAACAGCGTCCTGTACCTTCAGAATAAGGCGGTGGCGGCTTCGGAGCAGGTTCTGGGCCTCGTGTCGCAGTTTCAGAAGAACAGCAAGCTGTGACTGCGTTGCATACAGCAGAGTGTCGGGGCGTTGCAGACAGAGAGGAAAGAGTGAGCTTCCACCAAAAAACTGAGAAAGGCCAAACATTTTGTATTAAAAAATCAAAAATTTTGAGATTAATCTTAGAAATTTCTGAGTTACAAAACTTTACAAATTTAAACTTTTGAAACTCAGAAATTTTAACATTTTCTCTAGAAAATTTCTGAGTTTTTCATATCGAATTTTCATTTTTTCAAACTCATAAGATTCTTTGGCAGAAATGTGCTCCTCTTGTTTCCTGTGTTACGCCGTTGTAGTTAAACTTTAACAGTTTGTTTTCATGTGAAACAGACTGATGTGTTGTTTTGTCAGTGTTTGAGGCCCCCTGGGCCCCGGGGCCCCCGGTGATGGACTCCTGACGTCAGGAACAGAAACTGGGCCGTTTCCTCCATGATGTAACTCGGCCCATCTGCTGCGCGCCTCATTAGATTTCTAGCCAAAGCTGTTTGATTGTGTAAGTGATTCTCAGAACAGACTGCAGCTAATGAAGCAGAAGGCATCCATCAATGCCAAAGCATGTTGGTAGGTAATAGCATGTAATGGGGGGTTCTGGAATAAATGATGTTTATTCTTTCATCAGGATGAGCTGCTGCAACGTAAACAGAACAAAACAAGATAAATAGATCTTTTTCTTTCTTCAGCTTCACCTGCAGTTGCTCTTCTCGCCTTCAAAGCCCATTAAAGAAGCATGAACTGGAAATATTTTCATAAACTAAAAAAATAAACATTTTTCTGTTTGTTAAACTATCATGCTGACCTAATGTATTGAATTTTTTTTCTGTAATGATTTTTCCCTCCACACTCGGAGACATAATCATTCTCCAGAGATTGTCATTGATGTCCTAAGGACTCGGTGCCAAGCAGGTCTCCTATCAGCCGCCGCCCCGTTGTTGTGGAATAATACATCACAGCAAGTTGACTGTGAAATTACATTTTATCTCACAGGAGTCAAACTTTCTTTTTATTTTTTCAAACGCATCTCTTTTCTTAGCTCTGCGCTGCTGCGTGTCCCAGAAACTAATGGAGTGAGAAATAAAGTTAAACTAAATGGTCAGATTGATGGAGAGGATGTGTGTGTGTGTGTGGGTGGGGGGGGGGGGGGGGGGGGAATAACGAGGCATGAAGAGGACAGTTGTTTAACGTTTGCCCTTCTGTCACTGTCTCTGGAGACATCGGAGACAAAAAGAAAACGAGTCTCTGGAGGAACGTTCGGCTGAACGGACGCCACCACGGGTTGCCATGGAAACAACTCCAACATGCCACCCAAACGAGTGCTGCTCGTTTGGACTCGCTCTGGCCAAAATAAAACGTAATAATAGTAGAGCTGATGCTAATATTAGAAGCAGCCAATAATATCTATGTCCATCAAACTGTGACTTCATAATTCAACAGTTTTAGGATTTAGTTATTGATTGGAAATATTTAGAGGTAAAATCACTTCAGTGAGCGACTTTTTATGTAAATATTTTATATGTAATGTGTAGATGGACAAAAAACCTAAAATATTTAATGGCTTTAAAGTGAAACAAACGGGGAAAGTGCTGACATGTTGTTCTTTAGAGATTTTAATTTAAACATGACGTCATTAAATATTGGTTATCAAACATCAGTCAGGCTAGTTCAGACGATATATTCAAGCCATTACTGTTTTTCTCTTTGGAGCGGTTTGTGCTCAGTCGTGATTTTTAACTGATTAATTTCCACTTCTGTCAGATTTTCAGTCCTGCTGATCAGTTTATTTGATGGATATTTACCATCCTGAACTCCGACTGATCCCAGAACCAGGAAGAAGACCTCGTTACAATCGACTGGATATTCTCTCTTTTCAGGAAATTTGTGCCTCAGCTAAAATAATCCGGTATCGCTGACAGTCCTTTTAATTTGCGGCGATGCTGCGTGCGTGTGTGTGCGCATGCTGATGGCGCATTTCATCGTGAGGAAATTGCCTTAGGAATGAAGCTAATCCATTCTTTCCAGATCCAAAGTGACCAGAATAGCAGAGAGGCGACTGAGCGCTTTCACACTGAAATTAATTCTGATTAGCTGCAGATTTCAGCTGAACGTCTCCATCTGCAGAGACACGAAACCAGGATATTTACAAGAAAGAGCTGGTTCAGAAGGTGCAACCAAACACACATGGCTGTTTATCAGTTTGTAAAACGTGTGAATAAAGTGAAGCTTATTTTGCAGGAGAGCCATTACCTCAGTCCAACGCTGCATGATATTTAGAAAGATGACAAGTTTGACTGTGAAGCAGGTAAAATAGGGAAAATATGATATTTTTACATTAACTCAGCAAAAAAAAAAAAAAGATTTAAGAATAAAAACAGTAAAACAATTATTTAAAATTTAACAAATGTAACATTCATGATGTTTCTGTAGGTGGAAGTATTGAGTTTCTAACCACAGGAAATCCTCTGTCTCTGTTAAACCATCAAAAATGTGAAGATGTAGATTATTATAAAAGATAATCAGGAATATCTTCGGTAATAAATCCGACCTGTTTTTAAAGGTTTCATTAAGTTGATCCAAACCAACTTTGGTAAATCATAAATTGAGCATATTTCAGGGGAAAGCCACAGAACCCGCCTGACAACACGAAGTAGGCTGAAATCAACCCGCTCCTCTTGAAGCCCAGATCCAGAGAGAACACAAACAAAGTCATCCATCGACCTGGAAGGTTCCAGAACCAGAACCGCCTCTGAGGTTCTGGACTCCAGAGGACCGCAGCAGAACCAGGATCCTCACCTGGACCGACCCAGAACCACTCCAACAGAACATCAACAACTCACCAGAAGAACCAGAACATCTGGAGTTCTGCAGGCTGAACTGCCTCAGCTAAGGTCAGAGGTCAAGATCCGACTGATCTTTTCACCTAAAAAATTAAATCTGTTCCCTGGAACTAAATTAGATCCGATAGTTTCCAATGAAAATGATAATGAAGTGATGGAAGCAGCCTGAGTCAGTGAACGCATCACATCCCAACCGACCACTCCTGGTCCGACTCCACGCCCAAACAGAACCGGTGTTGTGACTGTCAGTGCTACCTCGTCAGATTTTACTGTAGCACGGACAGATGGCTAAGTCTGTCTGTCGGTGCTACCCGTCCAAAACTGCTACCATCATGTTTACAGTCAGAAAACTATAGCAGGTTGTTAATGTTAAATATATTCGATAACAATACTAGAGTGACTGAAGTGGAAGCTTAGCAGTTATGGTTAGCTTAGCATCGGAACAATTTCTATCCATGACGAAACCACAAGAAGATCACTTCCTTCATCTGAACATCTACCTGTTTAAAATGAAAAGCTGTAGATGTTTGCACTAACCCTTTACTAGAATATCCTACCTGTTAAAATATTTTAGATACAGAGGTTTGTAAGAATAAAACAGCATCAGACAGAGGAAACAGGTTTTTATTGGAATTAAATTAAAGACAAATACAGATCAGTGTGACTCTTTTTTGTGCATTAATCTGTTGTATGACAGACTTTATTAAATTATCCCACAATGTGTCACTGAAATGATAGGATATGATTAATATACATTAATATTACATGGCTATTACAATCAATCCCACATAGTATCGCTAACTTCTATTTAGCAAAGTTTAGTAATAAAAAAGAGTGTAATTAAACTAAATGTTTTAAAGTATTGGGACAAAATAGCCCAAAAAACAACATATTTTTGTCCTGATTAACCGCCAAATAATAACTTGTTTACAGTAATGACTTTGCAGACGGGAAACTAAAGTCATTTATAAATATATTTACAAGCTGCTGTCATGTAAAGTAAAAACATGAAGTAATACAGCAGCTTAGCGAAAGGCTTTTATAAAATAAATTAAATAAAATGTCAGCAGTATGTGATGTAGCATCAGTGTGACATCACCACAAGGTAGGACGGATTTACAGGTAGCACAGATAAACAGAACACCTGGTCAGAACCGGGTCAGAAGCTGCAGCTCCACTAACGGCTGCTGCTGTTAGCTGTTAGCTTCCTGCTGACCGTGCTGTCGCTCTCAGCAACTTTATAATCCATCCAGAGATGGCGGCCATCTTTACTGCTGTAAATGCGGTGTTGCGGCAGCCATCTTTACTGCAGCGGCCATCTTTACTGCTGCAAACGCGGCGCTGCTGGCGGACGGCTATGTTTGCTTTGGGGTCGGAAACCGTCCACACAGAAGTCTGACTGCGATCGCTTTTAATTATGAACAAACATGCAGAAAAACAATCAGATTTCAGCGAAAAACTGGAATTGACGAGTTATGGTGAGAACATTGAATAAAACGCAACATGACGGGTCGACTGCAGCGGCTTGAAAAATCAGATCCATTTCAGTTCCACAGATCAGGGTTTTTGTGGGTCAACAGGTCAGAACTGGGCCATTTGGCCATGAAAAGAATTGGAGTTGCATTTTCTTGCTGTGTGAATGTAGCGTCAGTGTGATGAAGACGATGCTCAGGGTTCTTCGTCAGCTTGCTGAGTTTCTCTGGTTCTGGAGCTGCTGACCCAGCAGATGACAGAGGAACAGGCCGCTGACCTTTCACCTCTAAGAAGTTGGTGAGTTTTCTCTTTGTGGACCATCCACTCTGTTTGTGCCCTGTGGAAACGTTCAGCCGCCTTACTGCTGCTCACATTCCTGACATTTGAAGGAAATCGATGCCTGCTGCATTCGGAGGCTCCGGCTGCTGCAGCGCATGTTCCAAATGTCACTGAGTGGTCCGTTCTCCACCGCAGTCAGGTAAGAGAGTTCAGCCGATACGGGCTCCTCATGCAGGCTACTGACGTGTGTGTGTGGGATTCATTCAGGTGTGTTAATCCATTCATCCTGCTCGCAGTCCCTGGCCATCCTTCATGCTTCTCATCTCCAATCATCTCCATTCTCCTCCTCCATCCTCTGGCAGCCCAACCAATCCTCTGGACCGTCTTCAAAGGGCTTCATGCTTTTCTGAGCAATCAGGACACACACACACACACACACACACACACACACACACACACACTTCTGCAGCTCGTTCCACTTTGCATCATGCAGCCTTCGGAGGGCAGCAGAGTTTCACTCAGACTCTCTCCATGTTGAATGAACCAAACGTTTCCATTCTCCTGTTTTCCTGTTCCCCCCGCTCCCTCCGTTCCCTCCGCTCCCTCCGCTCCCCCGTCCGTCTCCCCTGAACCCCTTCGCCCCGCTCCCTCCGGCCCGGTTAGCCTGAGATTGACAGATCTGCTCTGTCTGGTTATGAGACGTAATTAAAACTCACTTGGCTTCTTGATGGCATTTTCTGCCCCGATCAGTCGGCATTACTGGACCCGACGTTTTGTATCAGATTAGGTTATTCACTAAATCTAAACAAAGCTTAATGTTGTTACCAGACACAAAATTGGGACTTCATCACTAACAGTGTAAATATATAGAGACAGACCTTTAGCTGCAGGAACGCAGCAGAAGTTGCAGCTTCATGGATGAGCTGAGCCGCCGTTGGCCCAGCGGAACCAGAACCCACCGAGTCGGTCGCTCCTTTCCCGTTTGTCTCTGCGCGTCTGTTTCTTCCTTCGGGGTCAGAACAGCTGCAGAATTGACAGATAAAACGGTTTCATATCTTTGTTCTTGTTCTGTTGTTTCAACCTGCCAGACCTCTCTGGTTTCATGGTTCTGCATCCAGAACCAGAACCAAACCTGGAGAAGCAGCATTCAGCTTCTATGCATCATAAATCTGGAACAAACTTCTGGCAAACTGTAAAACAACCGAAACACTGAGTTCCTGTAAAGGGGCAGTAATATGTGTAGAATCATTTTATAGATCCAGTAACTGTGTTTCCTTCAGTTGCTATTAAAATATTTGATCAAATATGACTTAAAAGAAATATGAGCTCCTGCCGTTTCTGAAGCTCCGCCTCCAGGAAGTCGTCCCAACATGGCTCCTCTGTTAACCCTTTAATGTTTTTACCAGCGTTGATCTGAGCAGCAGCTCAGCAGCTCCACCTGCTGTTTGCTAATTACTGCTGGCTAGTCTGAAGGAGCTGAGTGGGGAGGAGCTGCGCCTCGACGTCGGGTCTCAGCCCTCCAGGTGTTTAGCACAGCTGTGTGGTTGCCATGGAAACTAAAGGATTTCTCACACATGAAAGAATCAAAGCAAAACTCCAGGTTTGTTTCTGATGAGGGAAAAACTTTAGAACCAGACAGAAAGATAAAAAAAGGTCAAATTTACACAATACTGTCCCTTTAAGGTCGGATCCAAAAATAAGCATCAATTGTTCTAAAGGACTCAAAGTTTTAAATAATAAAACTGCCAGAACAGAACTGAATATTTTATTACAACTAAAAATTTGTATTTTCTGCAAAAACATGAACATTGTGAATATTTTTACTGAAAATTGCAAAGTCATTTGAAGTCAAATGTCTTTGTTCTGAAGAACTGCAGAAATTAAAAAACATACAGAAACAACAAAATAAGGAAAAGGCCTGAAAACGAGTAGAAAAACTGTAGAAGAGAAAAAACTTTCAGTCAAT
The DNA here is from genome assembly GCF_002775205.1 of Xiphophorus maculatus. Classification (NCBI taxonomy): domain Eukaryota; kingdom Metazoa; phylum Chordata; class Actinopteri; order Cyprinodontiformes; family Poeciliidae; genus Xiphophorus; species Xiphophorus maculatus. The sequence continues at coordinate 1,068,299 of NC_036444.1, read as the reverse complement.
TCAAAGATTCATGCAGAAATTAAAGCTTTAAAGTCAATTTATCAGCTAAAATGAGCTGAAGAGCTAAAGCTAGTTAGAATGCCAATGATAGCATTTAGCCTAGCACTAGCATGTCGACCTCCAGTAACATTCTCATGCAACGTGAAAAAAAATAAACGGAAATCTAATAAGCAAAGACATTTTTTTTTAAAGTGTAAAATAGTCTGCAATCTTCTTTCAGAGTAAAACTTTCTGCTTATTAAATGATGAAGAATATAAACGGAAAGAAAAATGATTTTTAGCTCATCTAATGCAGAGCCGCTTATATTCTGAAATTAAAACATATTACAGATTATGTTGAATTAGGATTGCTCTAATTCAAATCTATGTCCAAAAACTGTAAATTTGACACAACAGCTGCTAAATTTAATCAGGTTTTCCAGTTTGAGGTTCAAAGTCTCCAGTAGAAAAGTGATGATATTGTGAAGTTATTTTCCAAGTCTCCATTATTCAGCTGCTTTCACATAATTACCTGGTAAAACCTTACAGGTGTCATTCAGGAAAACTGAAACAAAAGGAAAATCAGTGGATTTATGCTCCATGTCGGAGCAGCAGCTTCTCTGACCAAATGGAAAACAATGCAGGCCAGAGCCAGTCTGGACCGGCCAGGTTCAGTTCTGCTCCCTCCTCTTCCTCACCCTTCATCCGGCGTCATGGCGAGTTCTGATCCGTGTAAAAACCATTGTTCCGGTTTCATCACAGGGGCAGAAGTATTCAACACCCCACTGGGATCAACACACATAAAACCGGAGTTTTCAGAAAAGAGCTCATGGTTTTCAACAGTTTTTGGCAAATAATCTGAAAAGTGTGGCATGCCTTTTTTTGATACACCCAAAAAACACTTTATCAAAAAAGTTTTTTTAATCCCTCTGCTTCAATTAAGCAAATTTATTGTCGTAAATCCATTTGCCGAATTTCATGGTCAGCTAGTTAAACATCTGATTTCCTGTCTAACTGTTATATTGGATCTATTGGATATTGATCAGGTCTGGTTGTTAATCATTTTTCTTATTTTCCAGAATAATTGTGATTTTGCTCCTCCTTGTTTTTCTTTCCATTTCTTTTAGTTTGACGTTTCTTAGTTTTCTGTATTTTTCCTTCTCTTTTTATCTTCATAGTTTTCACATTTGATTGGTTGAATAAAATCTCTTCTTGCTTTATTCTTTCCTTTCAAGGGTTTTAATTGAATCTGCTTCTTTCAGTGTCTGTTCTTATTTTGAATCAAAGCTGAAACACTACATATCTACAAAGTGTAATCTTTATTGTGTCATCATAATATCCAGTCATTTTGATTTTTTTTAATACAGTTAGGATTTATAATATTAACTGGACCATGAAAATAGGATTTGTCAGTCATTATTTGAACATAATTTAAAACCATTTTAAATGGCGGCCATTTTGATAGCTGATTAATGAACCATAGCTTTCAAATTAGAATATTACATCAGACCAAATAAAAACATTTTAAAAAGAAAAATGCTAAAATGTTATTTTCAATCTGAGATTATTCAGGACGTATATTTGTATAAAACGTATATTTGTATAAAACGTATATTTGTATAAAACGTATATTTGTATAAAACGTATATTTGTATAAACGGACAGATTTGTTCCCCGGTTCTTCAGTTTGATTCAGGTTTTAGAAAGGAGAATGAGAATGAAAAGTTAAACGTTTTTACCTGTTACAACATAAGGTGTTAAACAGACGCTGCTGCTTATTGCATGTAAAATACTTTCTGCTTCAAACTCTCCACATAACCCCACCTCATAAATCCTCCTACATGTCTCCCATTAACTCCTCCTGACGTGTTATAACCATTTAAATGCTAACTAATTAAAAAGTGTCACCTGATCTTGGTGATTAAACTAGGCGCCTCATCAGAGCGTCTCTTTGTTTTCCTCTGCTTATCTTCCCACAGTGCCTGACTTTGTGAACAACTCCATAAGCGATGTTGCATTTATCCAAGGTAATCCCTAAATCCTGTTTTTACCCACAGCTATTTGCTTTGAAAGGTGCAAACCAAGTCCAGCCAGCAGGAGTTTGTTGTGATTTACTGCAGCTCTGTTGCTGATGAGTTTCACACTCCGTCCTCTGGCTACTAAAACAAAACATGATGGAAAGTAAATGGTCCATGCGGCCCAGCTACCGGCTCCGGTCACCGGCGCATCGTTTCCCATCAGGAACGTCAGTTAATTTCCCAGTTCAGGGAGACGGACTTTAACTCATCATGTCTGTCACACTTCACTTCCTGTATTTATCAAACCGGGACGGTGTGCAGCTTCAAAGCAGTTTGCATGTTTGTAAGATTAATAGAAATACATATTTAAGAAAGTTATGCGATTTGTTGATGTTTTCGTTCTGGTGAAGCTGTCGGCTAACTGTTGACTGCATGGCGGTAAAGTTTCATAATCACACAGGAAGTGATGTCAGCTGAGGCTGCGGCGTCCTTCCATCAGTTTTCATCAAAGCGAAGATGAGACGCCTCGTCCATCTGTCAGTCTCCGCTCAGACGGCGGCGTGTTCACGACGGCTTGATAAATGAAACCTGGTGAACATCAACTGTTCCTGATGGGAAAACATAAGACTAAAAGCTTTTATGCTGAATTTATTCCAGGATACTTTGCTTCTGTCAAACAGAATCATGTTTTAAAAAACTAAACTAAACGGTGTTTTAGTAATTTTGTTGTTAAATAAAAGTTATTGTAATTCTGCTCCTTTATGTGTTTTATGTGAGGGTCTGACTGAATGATTTGGTCCTTGTAGAAACAGAGACGCAGCATGGCGGAGATCAGCCTGAGGTTCTGTTCGGGTTCTGGAGTCCAGGCTGAATCTTCCTCTGGATAAAAACCTGCAGCCTTCATCTCTTGACCAGATGAATCCTCCTGGTTGGTGGATCTCCACTGAGCTTTAGAGCCAAAATGTAAAGAAGACAGAAACATGATGTTTGGGTTAATATCAGGTTAGCAGGTTTAGCAGCGTCTGGTTGAGGCTCGTGGTTTTATCGGATCAGTTCAGGTCCACAAGTCGGTCCAAAGTTTAAAGCTTTCATTCCTTTAATGTAAACCTTTCCTCTCTTCTGCTGCCGCCGTCACTGATCCCGTCGGTTGACCTCTGCTCCGATGAACTTCACCTTTCCTCAAACTCCTGAGCTCCGTTAAGCTTCCTCCAAACTGATCGGATCGCTCTGTGGCTCCGTCAGCAGCCGAGTTCATGGCTGCTGTGGCTCTGAGGAGGCAGCGTTCCTCCGCTTCTCTCCGTTCCTCCGCTTCTCTCCGTTCCTCCGCTTCTCTCCGTTCCTCTTCATCACATCCAGGGAAGAGCAGATTTCTGCTCGCCTCCTTCAGCTCATCCTCATGAACATTTTCCCTGATTCTTCTCTTAACTTTTACAGAATACTGTTAAGCTTCTTTAAATTGTTTCTTCTAGTGATGGAAATCTGTCTTTCTAAATAAAAAATAATTACAAAAAAAAATAGTTTTCTAATCATAAACTTTTCTACACTAATGAAAATATTTATATTTATATAAATATTTAGCTCCAAACTAAATATTTAATCTTAATTAAATATTAATTTGAATCTGTGACATTTTTAAATGAATGAATAATATGGTGATAATTTGACTGAAAAATGAACCCACATGTTTTATCTTACAACTAAATACATAATTATTGCTGTTAATTTGTGTAATTTTACCACAGGCCTCCAGTCGCCTCAATGTTTTTACTGTCATCTTCATAACCTAAACTGCTTGGAGATTATTTTCTTTGGAAAAATTTCCCAGAATCCCATCAAAGTGTCTCTGTGCTCAGGATGACTTTATAGCTGAAGTCTGTAAAAAGCTGCTGCAGCTCAGACTCGTTTAGACAAACTGATCAGTTTCAGATATTAGAAAATCCTTTTTACAGCAAAACAATTCAAAAGCACATCTCTGTCCATGTGGCTGCGATCTGGGCTGATCGGGTGGGAAGAGAGAGCAACGCCTCCTCCAGCGACTGGGAGCTCAGTTTAGTTTCCCATGGAGCCGAAAGAAAACTATAAGGAAGCTGAAAGTACACAAATCAGAATGAAAAAGAGCAGAGAATGTAATTCAGAAATGAATCCTGATGAGGAGGAGCTGAAGAGGCAGGAAGTCGTCGCTCTGCAGCCGGTGAACAGTTCACTGCTGCAAACGTTTCTGTCCCAGTGAGGAATTAAATGTGATAAATTTGATGTCTGGGTTTATGAATACTTGAGACCACATCTAAAAAAGCTTACACTATAACAGTTTTAATATTTCAAACACCAAATATGCTTTAATATGCATTAATAAACACTGTGGATATCGTTTTAGCACGACTGCAGGAGCTGAAATACCCACAGGTAGGTCACAGATTCACAAGCTGCATTTTCTTTAAATACTTTAGATATATTCTGAGAAAATTGGCGGATTAAAATCTGAGTTACGTTAATAATCCAAACTGAACCGCCCCACTGTGTATTAAAACCAGAACTCTGCACTGTTTGCTTCTCCTGAGAAAGCTTCAAAAATAATGAGGATTGAAAATAATAAAAGAAAGAAAGAAAAACCTCCATCACTTTATGAAAAACTAGTTTTCTTATTTAAAGTAGAAATAAGGTGTGAGGAAGCAGCTGAGAACTTCCTGCCGTCGGGTGCAGATCCTGGGATCCAGAACATCATAAACAACATTTGTTGGCATGAATGCTGATCATGTTTGGCCTTTTGAAAAGATCATTTCCCTTGATTTAAAACAGCAACAGGTTGAGTAATTATTTAGTGAGTGATTAACGGCTGATTTATTTCTGCATAATGGAGGAAATTATGGAAATGAATGCTAATAGAAAACTGAAGGACAGACTCACTCTGTTCATATTTAACAAGGGAAAATAAGCAACAGAAGATGAAACTAACCAGGTTTGGATGATAATCTGTCACCTGGCTCTTAAATTCACAAAGCTCTCAGGTCAAAGTACCAGCAGGTTCTGATGTGGTCGGGTCCACTTCACAGCGGATGAACTCCCAAAACAAACTTCCTCAACACTTATTTTTCCATTCAGTTCATTTCTACAGCGCCATTTAAGAGGAACTTTACAGAAAACAATCACTTCAGTTCAAACATTCATTCCAGAAGATTCTAGTTATTAATCTGAGTATTAAGGTCAGATTAAGCACTGAAGTAAATTACACTACACACAATGTAAAGTAGATTATTGTGATCATTATTTTTACCTTTAATTTGACAAAATAATGATTACTAAAATAATTCAATGGTAGGTTTTGGTTTTCAGGCAAACAAAAAACAGCATTTTACCAACTGTACAATGATTCTGCACATACAGTGTGAACCACCAGTAATATAAGCCACTGTGGTTAGAAACAGAAAACTACCTAATGGCTGCAGCCTGGAGTCCAACCTACATTCACAGCGCAAAATATTAAAGAAAAACTCAGTACCTTGAGTAATCTTGATTTCCCACAGATTAATCCGGGCTGGACCTCACCCCGTGGTCCAGACAGACCTCTCGAGAAGAAACTGCAGGTCAGGACGGTACCGTTGTCTGCTCTCCACGTCCACATCCACAGCTCCACGTTTCCCACGGAGCCAGAGGCTCTCTGAGCGACGGGGGCCTCGGAGGGCCCATCTGGGGTCCGACTGGGGTCCAGTCCGGTAACGACCTTCTGCAGCTTCTCCAGTTTTACTTTGGCAGCTAACAGAAGTCCTTATTAGCGAGCAGCCAGGCTAGCTTCACCATAACTCTCCAGGAAATAAGCGCACAGCTTCAAGCCCAAACTCTGCCGTGTCCTGCTAACGTGCTTATTAACTTGCTAACTTGCTTCTCCTGACTAGTCTGAGTTTAATCACTTAAAACCAGCTACCTGCTCCTCTGCTAGCTCCTCTCACGCCCAACCAAACTGTCTTTTCTTGGCAGGACTTCGCCGTAACAAACAGGCCGCAGGCGGCATCCTGCCGTTTGGAAATGGGACCATTGCACTCCGGAAGCGAAGGGGGCGCTGTTTCCTACATCACCTGCGATCTCCCGGGTATATTTTCTTTTGAAATCTGTGATATTCATTTTTAGGAAGGAGTTTCACTCTCAGCATATATTTAAACTAGTCTCTTTTATTTACTTGCAAACGCAAATCTGCATCATTCAGCTCTTCAGGTAACAAGCCATGTGTTTGGTCTGAAAGCTGCAGGATGAACATGGCCGGTTTTCTCTGCATAGCAGCGAAGCACGGAGGTGGAAGTGTCAGGCTGTGTGGATGGCGAGACCAAATGTGAAGTAAACTAAACATCTTCCTATAGAACACAGGGTGTCCTGACTTTCCCCTCATTTAAAAGACAAATCTTTAATATCCATCTATCTATGATGTGATTTATCTCCCAGTCATTTTTTCGCTCAGTGAATCCGTTTCTTGGAATCCGTTTGCTCATTATTTCACCGTCATGCTGTGGGATCTGTCGCATTTGGACCAGAAAATCATTCCATCAAAGATTAAAGAGTTGTTAGATGCTGACAACAACAACAGAAATATGATTAAATATCAAACAGGCTGAGTTTGTGGCCAAATCGCAGAGGGAGTGTTTAAATCGGAGACTTTAGCGTCGTTAGTTTCAGGTCAGATTGTCTGACATCCTGAGTTTTAGAAAACAAGAAGATCTCTCAGAACAGAATTGTTAGAAACATGATAATCCTGCATTACAGCTGCTACAAGCTGAAATATTTAGTCAAGAGGATTAAATAAAGGTCTAAATTAGGAGATTTTAAATGCTGATGCTGTTCTGATGTTTGGCTTTAGTCTGCAGCAGGTGGAAACACGAAACAGAAAACCTGCTGCAGGTTCTCAGGGTGTTAATCAGGTTAAATCAAGACGGCTGGACTTTCACTGCAGCAAAGATTGGAAACAGACATGAACATTAGTCAGCATCAGGTAAAGATGTAAATATACCAGAGTTAAGAACAAGGCAAGTTAAATCCCACAACAAGATAATGAAGAAAAGCTCAGAAAATATTTTGAGTCTGCAGACAAACAGTTTGGATGTTAATATGAGAAATAATCTCCAGACTGTTTCCATAAAGTGAGTGGAAGCTGTTATTAGAGGAAATGTGTGATGAGTCATTAACCGTCAGATTGAGATCATTTTGTGTTTCTGCTTTGTCTTTGCAGCTGCAGCATTCAAAATGGCTCTTTAAACAAACACTGGCTATTAAATAATTACATGCAAATTGGCCAACAAATAACAACATGATTAATCCATGGATGGGTTAAATGGAGCCGTTTCAGGACGTCTGAGGTCCGTCGATAGCAGGAACAATTGGCTCTGGTGACGGATTGATAATGGCTTCAGCTGAGAGCTTCATTACCGACCGGCTCTTTCTGCTCTTAATACTGATGAGCTAATTGAAGAGCTTTCAAACTCTAAACTTCCTAAATCATCTCCCTAATCATTTACACAAACCACTCTGCTGGGAAAGTTCAGGCACAACTTCTAACTGGTAATACTGGTGTTACTGGTCTCATAAGTTGCTTAATCAGACTGGAAATATTACTTGGTGATCTCAGCAGTTTATAAAATGATTTTAATCTGTAGCGGCTAACTTGGTGTCTGCCTGCTGGCGCTCTGAGGACGGATCCCGACGCTCCGGCTGTTTCTGCAACATCTGCACCTTTCAGTTCTCGTCGGTGGATCGGTGATCACACAACCAGCCAACTTCTGAAATCCTTCTGTTTCTCTGCAGCGCCTGCGTCAGGCTGAGCATGGCGTCTTACAGGAAGCAAACTTACGCTGCGAACGCTGGCCATGAACAACAACGTAGAGAAAAGATGATCAGCAGGTAATGGTGATAATAAACAAACATTTTTACAGTAATTTTTCATAAAACTTTACAAAAACTAAGTCAGGTTTATGTTTCTAACACATTTCAGCAACAAGGCAGGTCAAAGTGCTTTATGTCATAAAAACACAAAAATATAAAGTGATAAAAGTCAGAAAACCAGTTTCAAACTTTTGATGAGTAAAAACATAAAATAACATCAACATAAAATAAGATTTAAAGAAGGTCAGTGTTTCCACAGTTTTTCTGTTTTAAGTTCTTAATTATTTAAAATAAAATTACTCTGGCAGACTGGTTCCAAACTGGTTCCAGACTGGTTCCGGACTGGTTCCAGACTGGTTCCAAACTGGTTCCGGACTGGTTCCAGACTGGTTCCAGACTGGTTCCGGACTGGTTCCAGACTGGTTCCAAACTGGTTCCAGACTGGTTCCAGACTGGTTCCAGACTGGTTCCAAACTGGTTCCGGACTGGTTCCAAACTGGTTCCAGACTGGTTCCAGACTGGTTCCGGACTGGTTCCAGACTGGTTCCAAACTGGTTCCAGACTGGTTCCAAACTGGTTCCAGACTGGTTCCAGACTGGAGCCGTCCAGACTGCCCATTATCCATCACCTCCAAAGGTTTCCTGCTGAACATGAAAGCCTCTCCGCTCCGAGTCTGACCGGACAGGAAACAGCTTCTGACCTGTTCAGTTAAATGAAACCTGCTGTAACAGAATGAGATATTTTAATATTCATAGAGTCTGAACATGTTTATGATCGCAGCAGTATTTGCATCCAGCAGATTTTTCCTCTGATGGGATTTAAACCAAACATGGAGAAGCAGCTTCAGCTTCTATGCACCGCAGATCTGGAACAAACTTCTAGATTGAAAGGTTAGAGTTTCCTTTGGAATATAATTAATAAAACACTGATCAACTTATTATTTTTACTCAATAAAAAGTTTGTTTTCAATAATTTGGTGACCGTTTTTTGTGACTTCTTGTATTTTTTTATGTTAAGAACTTTGAGATGCATTGTTGATGAAATGTGTAAATAATAATAATAATAATAATAATAAGCCGTCTCACACACACACACACACACACACCTGGACACCAGCCAGGCTGAATAGTTACCACTTCTCCCCAATCAGACTGAACTTTTAAACATTTGTTTCCCATAAATTAGTGATTTCCTCCAACACAGCCAGATGAACGCAGCGATTTCATTCTGTTTTTATCTGTTATTATAAATCAGACCAAAGCAAAGTTACATCGGCCTCATCGCCTCTTCAGCTGCTGCTGTTACACATTTCAGCTTCTTCTCTTCATTTCTCCTGCCTGCAGGATTTTCTCTCCCGCTGCCGGACGACTTTCATTTAATCTGAGATTTCACAGTTTCTGTCATTTCCAGCCGAGTTTCTCAGCATGCACCAGAATAACCCAGATGAAGAGTCTCATCGTGACGCTTTTCCCATGATGCTTTGCAGCAGCATGAAGCCAGCAGGAGACACAGTGGCAGCGGTCAGTCGGCTCCATGCAGGCGAACCGAGGGACCTCAACACACACATCAACACACACATCAACAAACACATCAACAAACACAAGAACACACACATCAACACACACACAAACACACACTAATCTTTTGTCTGAGCAAAGAAGCAAAATCGATCATCTTCACTTCCATTATGAAATCCCAGCGTCTCCAGGAAGCCTGGAGGAAACCAGAGAGCAGGACTGAGTTGTTTTTATTTTTATGTACGGCTTCATTTCTTACAAAGGTCAGATGTGCGTCATTTCCTGCAGCAGCAGGACTAACTGCCACGTTTTGCAGAGTCGTGTTGGGATGTTCAGCGTCCCATCAAGGGCAGAGAAGCGAAAGGTTGTTCAGTAATTTCTCTGGGAAATTGTCGCCCTCAGTCTCCAGCAGGAGGTCCCCTGTGTGATATGGATTGTTTTCAAGTAACAGGCGGTGAAAATGGCCATCTCATTATTTTTAATGGCTGTTTGAGATGGTTTCTGCTGCAGCGGAGCCGCGCTGGAGAAAAAAGTTAGAGATGCTCATGCAGAGAAGAGACTTTGTGTTAATCTGTGTTGACTGTGGAGTCATGGAAACCGAGCAGACGGCGTTGCGGTGAGGACCTGCAGCCTCGGAAGCGCTCGCATGCTGCTGCAGCAGCTGGACTCACGCCGAGCTAATTGGGATCATTTTTTACCCAAACCTGATTTGGTTGGCGAGTCCCAAACCAAACCAGCAACTCTGAGGTCAGAAATCTCCTCTAACCCTGCGGTTGTGTCAAAGCTGAACAAAATGACATTTTCCCACCACGTTTCCATATAAATGGTTTTAATTAAGCCTCCCCTGTGGCCGCGGTAACCAGTCCAGGGGAGCGCAGCATCATAGAGATGCTGCAGCATCTGTTGCCCCGACAGTCCTGCTGCAGCGACAGAAACAAAAAGCAGGCGCTGGACGAGGAAACTGATGCAGCCAAATGAAGATGGATCAGTGGGAGGTTGTGGTGTCACTGATGAAGACTGCTGATTATTACACAGCATGATGCTTCCTGATGAAGGCCAGACATGTTCAGCTGCTAAGCCACAAAATACCAACTTTATAAAGAAAAAATCTTGTTTGGTTTTAAGCTCATGTAAAATATTATTTGGAAACCTGTGAGAGTTATCCTACAAATCTATGCTGATAAAATTATATTCTTTTATTATTTATTGCAAACCAATAACTACAAAAATGTGCAGCTTGCAAAGCAATGCAGACATATTTTTAAATTTGAGTTTAATGGGATGTTCAGATGTATTAAGCTGCTTTTACTCCAATATCCTTTAATAAATCCAGAGGAAAGTGAAAATATTCTCTGTGTTGAATGCAGGACTCATTCCCAGCAGCTCTGTTCAGTCCTGATGAGGTGTGAACACAAACTGACCTCTGACCTCTGACCTCTGCTCCTCCCAACTTCAGACTGGGTTCAGTTGAAATGAACTCTGGTTCGGTTTGAATGTGAGGCCGCTCCAAAAGCAGGAAGTGGACTACAGCGCAGGGCATTCTGGGTAAATGTAACCAAAGCTAACGTGCTAGCCTAGATGTTAAACAATTTAGTTTGTAATTTGCTCAGTTTTTGTTCAACAATGTGAAACAAAGAACAGCAGAAACTTTAGTTCAGCTCTAATTCGATTAGTTTTATCTCCGTTCAGGTTGCAGCATCACCAGCTGGGCGGATGTGAAGGTGGAGGAGGAGAGTTTGACCTCCTTTACAGCCAAGCAGCTCGTTGTTCCTCAGAGTTCTTGTCTAATTATCGTCTAAAGCTTGTTGTCCTGCAGCAGCGTTGGTCATGAGAGGAAGAGCTGCGGACGAGACCGGACTTTAAAACATGTCTGTTTAGGAGAAAACACAGTGAGAAGCTGCAGGACACACACACACACACACACACACGCACACGCACACACACACACACACACACACACACACACACACACACACACCATAATGTCTGTACTTACCGATGCAGCGGGTGTCTTTCTATAATTACAATAATCGTCGCCAGGCTGCCGTTTTATTGCAGGTAGAGAAAGAAAATAATCTGCAGAATCCAGGATTAAAAACCTGAGACGTGTCCTCTAGCAGGACGATGGACGGACTGATGTCCCCTCACATACTTTGTCCTGGACGTCGCCATGGCAACAAGGCCTTTAGGTTTCCTTTAAAACAGGAAGGACTGTGACCTGCTGCGGTGTTACAGTACAGAGTATTTAGTTAAATACTTAGCTTGGAATATTTAATTAGCAAACTGTGTTTTTATTTTGTGATCTAAATTTTTAACTCACATCAGACAGTTAATTATGAACTAAATATTTTGTTAGTAAATTAAATTAATTTGTTAAATTATTGTTGGAAACTGTCAGAAAAATAAATTTTAAATAAGAAGTAAAATCTCAGTGATTAATTTATATTATTCTTGATTCTACCAATTATTAGCTCTTATTATTATTTCTCCCTTAAAACTGTTAAACTCAGTTTTGTTTTTAACAGTTATTCTTCCAGATGTTATTAAAATTACAGATTTTATCCTGCAGACAGATCTGGATCAAACATGAAGATTTATTAACTTTAAAACATTTTAAAGTGGTTTAATATTGATGCATCTGCATAACAATCAGTGGAAACATTAAACAGAAGAATGGAGCCGTGACCTCTGACCTCTAGCATCTTAACCTGTTCATTTGGCAGCGCTCTGACCTTTTATCACAGGAATATAGCAGCTGATAATTTCAGCACCTCTTTAGTTCCTCCGTCGGTACGAAGCCGTCCGATCTCTGCAGCACAACTCGTGTCTAACTGCTGCTTCTCCAGCGCTGGCGTACGGGATGCTGGATGAGGCGCTGGGGTCGTTTCTGGTTTGAACTTCATGGAGTTTCATGTGACTGCAGCTTCCTGCACTCTTCATATCTCACTAGAGGGGCGGGATTACAACAATTTTACAACAATTATGTAACTATTGTAACCTTCAGTTGTTATAAAATCTGACTTGCAAAGTGACGCTGGAGCTTCTCTCTGAAGAAGAGAAGGAGACTCGCTGCCGCTAGTCTGAAGGAGCTGAGTGGGCCGTCGCTCATGATGAGGGAATAACTGGACGTAAAGCTAAAAAAGTTCTATAATAGTCGATTAGTTCCAAACATGAAAACATGTATAATTGCTCATTTTCATGTGTGAGTGTAAACACGGAGTTGGGGGCGTGGCCAGCAGCAGAGTATTTGGATTTAAAGAGACAGAGCCCTAAAACAGCTCATTCTGAAAATAGGCAGAACTGGACAAACGGAAATTAGATGATCTATGAATGAGTTTGTGCAGAATCTGTTTTTTAGCCGACAGGTCGGTGCTCACCTGACAGGTCACCTTTAAATCAGAAAACATCCTGTGAGGTCATTAAATGTGAAGCTACAAACTGAGCTCCTCTGCTTCCACTAACTCCTCACCAGTCAGACATGAGACTCGGATCAAAACGTTTAGATGTTTTAATGAATGTTCAGCAGAGAGGAAGTGAGGACAGAGCGGGAGGTGGAGGAGGATGATGAAGGAGCGCGGCCCGGGTTCGGAGCGGTTCTGTTCTCTGCTCCTTCAGGAGGTTTGAGTCAGGCAGCGGCACCAATCGATGGGCTGGGCAGGGACTGCGAGGCTCCCTGCTGGGCCGCGTCATCCATCACCGAGGAGGAGCAGAGGACGGATCATCCAGACGGATGACTGCGGAGGGTTTCTGCCGTCCCAAACCTGATTCTAATAAAAGTGCTAATATAGCAGCAGGAAGTCCTGCATGTGTCTGTGGCCCTTCAGACAGAGAGATGGATGTCTCTCCTGAGAGTCTCCTGGGGCAGAGATGTTCATCCATATCTCACATATTGCTGCTCCAGCCTGAGCGTCACAGCCCTGATGCATCATGGGGGATTGGGAACGCTAAAGATGTTTCTCCTCAGCAGAGTATGAACGCTGCGATCAGAGGCTCAGCGTCTGGCCAACGACAGGAAGTCTGCAGCACAAAACCACGCATCAGAAAACATCACATCCTGAACTCAGAGAGGCTTTAATGTCATAAAACCGGCCGTGAAGACTCTCGGCCCTCCCCACCGCTGAGCCGAAAACACATCAGGCTAAAAATAAAAATGTTCCCAGGAGGTTTTCAGCCATAAATCATTTTCCAGGTTTGAGCTTCTCCTTCAGTTTTGGGCTTAGAAACTTTTTATTCTGTGTTGTTGCAGAAACTGAGCCGGTTCTCCATTTAGTTGATTTAAAAGCTTTTAATTATATTTTAATTAATTCCATAATATTCAACAAAATGACAGCAAGAAAAATACAAATATTTATTATGAGGTCACATCTGATTTTCTTTAAACGTCTTGTTGTGTGATTTCTTATCTTTTATTAGATTTTGAGTCTTGTATGACCTGACTCCATGCTCCTCTCCTTCTCTGTCACCCATCGTGTCTGTGGAGCTCAGCACTGCCCCCTATCAGTGAAGCGCGGTAAAAATAAAACTTTAGTCTTTTCAGAGTTTTTGTTTTCATTAAGAGAATTTAGTTTGAATTCCAGTTTGAGCAAATTTACAGTCAATGGAAACACAGCTACTGATATAAGAGCCTGAGTTCATCATATAACCTGCCTGATGATGATGATGATGAAACTTTCTCCTGTTCTGCTCTCGTCTCTGTGAGGTATGGAAGTCAGTTAGAGCATATAATCTGTGTTTCTGTGTGTGTTTTTGAGCCAGTATTTGAATTGTTTGCTGTTTCTGAGTTTCGTTTCCAGCCGGTTATGAAGAAAAACTTGGTTAACGTTTCTGAACTTACTGGTTTTGCTGTCAGATCATTTCCCACCAGTTGCTTTGATTTCTTACTGGTTCGTGTTGCTGGATGATCCGCTGATCATTTCAGCTCCAACAAATTCAGTTCAACCAGAGGAATAATTAGCCTGGAAGAAAGAAAATATTCAGTTTAATTTATGCTGTTTGTTAAAAGTACACTCTTTGACTGATGTAAATTACATTTCTAAGTAATTTAAATGTTATGAATTGGACTGAAGCAAATTTTAATGCCTTAATTATCAACTTATTATTTATTATTTATCAACTTGGTTGATTTTAGTACCTCTGCTGCTCTTTTTAAAATTGTCCATATCTTAACGCCTGCGGTTGTGTGTTGCCATGGAGACGCGTACGCCGTTATTAGAGGTGATGAAGTTGAATAAGAATGACTCCAGCTTTATTTAAGCAGCCAGAGAGATTATAAACCATGCAGACATTTTCCTGTCCAATCTTCGGCTTCAGAGCCGAACCTTCAGCTGGAAGCCTGAAGACGAAGGACGGATTGTGACGACCAGTCCTGAGGTTTTGTGTCAGGAAGGCGGTTTGCTAAGCCGCTTATGGCTTTATGCAGCGTTATTGTCATGTTGTCTTTGGTTCTGCTGGAGGAGCCGTTAGCAGACACTTCTGCAGCGCAGCGCCGAAAACCAAGACAGAAAAATGAGATAATTCCCAGATTCTGATGATTCTGCATCAAACTGGAAGAGAAGACGAAGCTGTTTTAAAAGAAACTTGGGAACAAAAACGTTTCTGATTCAGGTTCAGATGGAGCTTAAAGAAAACGGCTATCAATAACATTTATTATCTTAGTTTTACTCGTTGGTGACGTCAAGAGCTCAGGTAGCTTTGGCGAAATAAAACAGATGAACCTGAATTAATAATATTCACCACTCATTAAACTGACTTTTATTCTGAAAATACTGATGATGTGTTGAATGTTCAACTCATCATCTGTGGATCTGTTGGTGTGGATTAGTCATTTTAATCTGTATTTTAGTGAAAACTAAAAAAATGAAACATTTCGGATCAGAACTTTTTTTAACTTTAAATCTTTTTATTATTGTCTGGTTGCGTTTGGTTATTTTTCCTGCTCCTCCTGTTTCAACAGAATTTTTTACCTGATCTGATTTAAATGATCTTGGTTTTATTTAGGTTGTTTTTTAAAATATGTTTTAATTTGACAGATTATTGAGTATTTTACGAACAGACCTGCTGCTGGAACCAGCATGATTTACAAATATCAGACCTCATATTTCTGAACATCGGCTGCCATAAATGAAATATAAATCACAATAAACATGCGTCTATATTTTATATCAAATAACTGAGCTCTTTCTAAGTGTTATTAATAGAAGACATCGACTGATCATCAGAGCAAAAAGTTATTAACATGTAGATTTGAATGAAATATCATTAAAATGTGAAGCTATGATAAAGTTAAAAATAATGATCATTATTTTTCTATGAACATTAAAGTCAAAGTTGGAGAATCCATCCGACAGCAGCTGAGTAATCCGGATTAAATCTGGACCAGATTAGATCGTTTATGACCAGATATGAACTGGATCTGTTCATGTGGATTAGTACAATATAAACAAACTAAAACTAGATTCAGTAAAACATGTAGACAATAAATGATGTCATGACTGGCTGCTGAGGGAAATATCAGTATTTTATTAAAAACTGAACAGGAAGCAGAGGAGGAATCATCCCGGCTGGCTCCAAACAGCTGAAGGTTCGTTATGCTGGTACTTGGGAACGGCGACCCAATCACCGAGAGAACCGGATCAGAACCTGACCCGGTCCGGGTCGTTCATCCAGAAACCGTCCCAGAGAGGACCAAGCACTTTATTTGAAGGTAATTACAAAAATCAATTCCACTTGAACAGATTTTATTGAGACTAGATGAACCCAATACATGGTTTATATTAATAACGTTTTGAGCCATTAAAGTTTTATTGAACATAATAAATAACACAAAACCTTTGGATGAAGCCAAATGAAGCTTTACAGGCAGTGATATAATTATAATGTAATATATTATTATATTTGCCATTACCCGTCAGCATCAGATCATCAACGGTTTCAGTGTTTACTGTTGAGCTGGACCAATCAGGATTCTGCTGGTTCTCATCTCAGATGATTTTTTTATTTGCGAACAATAATGCAGAAAGATTCAAGAACAATGTTAGAACCTTCTTCCATTCTTCCTGCTCTGAGTAGTAACTCACATTAGCAGCAGAGGATCTGCAACTAACATCTCTGCAGACCCCACACATCCTGGACACAAACAGTTTAGACTTTCCTACAGGGCGGCGACAGGGAGCTAAAACCAGAGACTCTAATTCCTTCACTGTAATTGATTCATATAGAGATGATGTAATAACTGACTCATTATCATACATTAGCAGTTAGCACAGTTAGCATGGCTCAGGTCCATGGCAGGGAGCTCAGAGTCCATCTCTGCTGCTGGCTTTGGTTGAGACGGTTTAACCAAATGCTTGAATGATGACGCTGTAAAGGTGAGCAGCATTGTGGGACGTTTGAGTTTTGGCATAAACAACAGAACAACCTTCCATATTCAGCTTGATATTTCTCATATTTTGTGGTAAAAATCTGTAAAACACAAAGTTCATAAGTTCTGTCTGTCTGCAGGAGATTTTGTTCAAGTGTTTCATGAGTTTATTGACTGGAGGCAACATTAAAAAACCATCAGTGGGTTAAAGTACATGAACTGATATGCAGATTTCAGAAATCTGTTGTATTTCAAAGCATCTGAGGTTTTTTTTGAAAACGCAGGAATTGATCCTCTAAAAGGAATTTAAAGCAGCAAAGTTGAAAAATCTGCCGTGTTTTTATGGTGACATTGTTCTTTTATCGATGTTGGAGCAGAAAATATTCAGAAGCCAACAGCACAAAAACAAAAACAGCCAAATGAAATCTTCCATCACAGAACGGCATAATCAAAGTAAACAAAGTATTAAAGTCCACATGGTTCAGAAAGCTGCTTTCTACTTCACTTTATAATTAGATTAGAATAATGCTGAGCAACAAAAACTGTTTTTATTCTTATCTTAACTTCTTCCAACCGGCTGCAGTGGAAACTATTTTCATGCCGATGAATCTTTTCCATTTAGCATTTATGCAAAGCAGAATAATCATAAATCTCTGAGGCAACAAAGAATAAAGAGATGAAAATATTAGATGTAAATCAGCAAAACTATCTTTTGGTCTTTTGTATCAATAAACTGGATGAACCTCTGACTCTAAGTCTTAATCTCATGTTTTATTTTCTTAAAACAGGAAATCAAACACGTTGGGTGATTTATTTTAAGAATACACTTTTTTATGGGCATTTATGATTTTTCTCCTGAACCTTTTTGTTTGTTTTTTCTGATATTTCAGATTTTTCTTTGGTGATCTTTCAGGCTGGAGGGGCAAGTTTCCATCACCCTAATCTTTAGATCCTCAGAGTCAGAAATAAACTCACAGTTAAAGTTTCTTCCAGCCAGAAAAAGCAAAATCAAATATTAATGAAAAAACTTGAAGTTAATTCAGTCACAGTCCAGCTGATCAGAAGGTTTCTAACTGAAACCAGCAGCTGGGAGCCGTCCATGTCGGGTCAGCCTGCCGCCGTTCTTCACGGTGACCCCGGTGACCCCGGACAGGATGGAGCGGCAGGGAAATGGAGGAATAAATATTGAGGAAAGGATCAGAAATGCAGATATGAAGTAAACATTTGATCAGATGAGAATAATTTGCTCCCAGATTCACTGCAGGTACATGAAGCAGAAATAAATCTTATTACTGCTGGCCTGAAATATGCAGATATCTCAGAATACTGAGTGAAATATTAACCTTCATGTTGGGGATGAAGGGGACAGAATCGCCTGCTGGTCTCCTTCCTCTCAGTTTTGGTGCAAAGTGAACTGATTTCTAGTGAACATAAGTCAGATGAAGCTACAGATGCTCAACCTGCAGTTATTAAATAAACTAAACCTCCAGATAAAAGATCTGCAGATGAAACAGCATTGATCCTGAGGTCAAAGGTCAGCGATGCGTCGCTCCGTTTCCTGATGTTCACATGGATCTAATCTGAACATGAACTAACAGCAGCTTTACACACATTCATTCATTTAGATCTGAAATAAATAATAACAGTAACTAATGGAGGAAAACCACCTGGAACTAAAGCATGTGTTTATGAAAGTAAAACTTACTGAAGTTGGAGAAATTCTTCGTTTTTGTGTTTATTCATCTATTTATTAGCTTTGTGAACTGATGTCAAATTGTTTTTCTCAACACAAGCAGACGCTCTGAACGCCACAATCAGCTGGTGGTTCAACCAGAACTGAACAGTTTTCAAAAATGTTTTTTTCTGCTCAGTATTTATTACAGTATCACAATACAAAACTCTGAACTTTTCAAATTCTGCATCTAAAAATGATCCAAAGTATGAAAAAGCTAAAACTACAATTACAATTAATAAAAACTAATAAAAACTAAACGATATTTAACTAATAAAAACTAAACAATATTTAACTAATAAAAACTAAACGATATTTAACTAATAAAAACTAAACAATATTTAACTAATAAAAACTAAACAATATTTAACTAATAAAAACTAAACGATATTTAACTAATAAAAACTAAACAATATTTAACTAATAAAAACTAAACAATATTTAACTAATAAAAACTAGCAGATCCGTTCTAAAAAGAAACTGAATCAGACAAAAACTCTCTAAATGATTGTAACCCTGGTTAGCGGCGATGCTAACGCTAACGCTAACGGTAACGGTAACATCCGCCTGCTGACAGATGGAGAAGAGAAACTTCCTGGATCTGCTCCAACATTTTGACTCAGAGTAAAAATCTCTGTTCAGCTTCAGTCTCAGTTTAGAGCAACGTTACCTTTTCTGAATGAGAGGGAAAGTGATAATGAGCTGAACTGGATCAGCAAAACCATCATGTAGGACAGAACAACTGAGTCTGGAGGATTTCAGGTTCCTCCAGACTTTATGGTTTTCATCGATGAAAGAGTTAGAAAGAGTTCAGGTTTAATTAGCAAAACAGAAATAAAAGAACATCTAAAGCCAACCAGACACTAAATGTCCATTTTCTTGTTTTACTATTTTATTTTTAGTAAAATGTGAAATCATTAAATTCCTGTTTGTCCTTCTGCTGTTTGTCTGGAATATTTCTTGGATTATTTCTTGAGTTACTGCAAACCTGATAAACCCAGAGATGGACAAGTTAAATCAAGTCAAAGATTACGTTCATATTTTATATGATATTCCTATCAGAACACACACACACACACACACACACACACACACACACACACACACACACACACACACACACACACACACACACACACACACACACACAGATAAAAACTCCCTGTAAAACATTTAGATGACATTAAATACGTTGAAAACTGAAACTCCCATGATGCCCCTGTGCCCTGCTGAGGCCATCATGTCTGTTAAAACCGTCTGCAGCGTCCAGCCAACGCTCTGAGCGCCACGATCAGGAGGAATTCAGGGAGCGGCGTTTTGTTCCAGCGGAAGGGGGGAAAGGTCAAAGTGCGTGACCTCTGGAGCGCCACTCAGAGCTTTCTCCTCCTGGATGATCCCTGCCGGTGGCGGACCGCCGCTCACTCAGGAGGTCAAAACCGGCCACTTTATTAGGAACACCCTGCCAGCAGAAAGGGCAAACAACTTCTTCCTGTCCAGAACCGCCTCAGTACCACAACGTATCAGAACCACTCCAGAGGTTCTGGTCCAAACTAACATGACAACATCCATGACCAGAACCTGAACTTTATTCATGGCTCCAAAACCAGAACAATATGCAACACATCCATCGTTAATATTCAATAAAAACTTTCTTTTTGCTCCTGGGGCTCTTCCTGCTCAGCTTCACTTCTCTCATATTCAAAAAGTGGAAAATAATTTTATTTGTATGTAAATTTCTGAAACTTTCAGTTTTATCTCCTGATTCTTCAAGGCAACACGACTCAGTGGAAAAGTTCAAATCGTTTCTTCCTGCATGACGTCATTTTGCTCCTATGAATTTAACTGCAGCATTTCCCTTTGATTCTCTTCAAAAGGTCAATATTTCTTTTATGAATTACAGAAATAAATTCTTAAATCTTTTGTGGAATCTAATTTGAATTTTTCAAAAAAAAAATTCTTGCAGGATTAATTCTGCAGTTTGCTTTTTAAAACTCATCAGCTGTGTGGTTTATTAAATTAAATCTTTTTCAATAATCAAAAATGTACAAACCTGCAGCTGGAGCGGTCGGTCTCCGCGCCAGCTGCTTCAGAGAAACCAGAAAACAAAGATATGTACAAAATACAGGAGAGCAAGGAACTAAAGCATCATGGGAACTTTCAGTAACGGCTTTATTAAATTAGTGCAAAAGACAGACAGAACTCATTCAAAATGTCCTTTTTGTTTAAGTTGGTCTTCCAGACGAACGCACACGCTACGTTTCTCCGATGAGCGCGAAGATAAAAAGCAAAACGATCCACCAAGTCTTTGTTTTTCTTCTTCTGACTGGAAATGAGAGCTGGACAGAGAGGAGAGGCGGGAGGACGAACCGAACCCAAACAGCTGCAGTCAAACAAACTTCACTCCTGATTGTGCAATATTAATCACAATTTAAAAAGGAAAACAATCAGAAACCAAAGATGTTACAGTAAAATAGTGAACACAACAATAGCCTCTAAATTCACAGAAAAGATGATTTCCTCTTTTAAAACAGACTTACTGTGAAAGACTTGCAATCAAACTACATAAGTTAATCAATACTGTATATTTATACAATGGTAAAAAATAAAATATTTATTTAATAGTACTTTTTTTCAGGTTTACACCATTACTGTAAAGATTTACTGTTTTCCACTCCATGATAACTAATGTGATAAGAACAGAA
This sequence comes from Xiphophorus maculatus, assembly GCF_002775205.1. NCBI lineage: Eukaryota > Metazoa > Chordata > Actinopteri > Cyprinodontiformes > Poeciliidae > Xiphophorus > Xiphophorus maculatus. Next base: position 1,047,129 of record NC_036444.1, on the reverse strand, counting down.
GCAAAATGAGGAAACGACTCCAGAGTCTCTTATTTTGAAGGCTTATGGCTACAACCTCGTCCTAAAAAAGCCACAACCACCAACAGACGGCAGACAAAGAAAAACGCTTCAGTCCTCTGAGACGAGACCAAACCATCAAACACGCTCCGACGAGAAGATAAAAACCGCCGCTCCCCGCCGACCAGACGGGCTGCAGAGTTCACTGGGCCGGCGGCGGGCGGACGGACACACAGGTCAACGGACGGATGGACGGACGGGTGGGAGACGCTAACACAGCCAGGCAGTCTTCATGGGGTTACAGTAAAAGAGGTAGCCATGACGACGGGGAGAGCAGGTTTCTGCTTCATCAGGAGTTGATCTGCTTTTTTCGCTCAATATCAGCATTAATGTTCCTTCAGGATGTGGCGCGATGCTAACACCGCTAACACCGCTACATTCCTAGCTCTGCAATGGAGGGGTGGGGGGAGGCTGGGACAGAAATCAATAATCAATGATGGATGGAGAGAGAGAAAAGAAAGAATAGGAACGCAAGATCAGAGAGGTGAAGATGGAGCGGAAGAATGAAGAGGGCCAGCAGGAAAACAGGAAGTGATTTAAAAACAAACATGGCTGACAGGCGGCGGTTCTGTCCCGGGGAGAAAGTTCTAGATTGGCTTGTTGGATTTTGTCGAGGTGAGAAGATTTCTTCTTCTTCTCCTAATCCCGGGCGCGTGGGGAGATTCGGCGTTGGTTCTCAGTGGTGCGAAAAGGACAATGAGAGGTTTCAGCAGGACTTACAGGCCTGGAGCGGGGTCAAGGGTCAGGGGTCAAGGGTCAGAGGAGGGGCAGGGGGAGATGGGAGGGGGAAACAAGAAGAACAAGAGTGAATATCACAAAGAAGAGCCCAGTTCACCTGGATCCGTTCATGATTTTCCCCGGTACTGATGAGGTTCTGTTGAGTAGTTCAGAGCTGTCAGTATCTAACCTGCAGTCAGACGGATCTCAGTTTGGAGATTTGACAGGTGAATCAGATATTCACCTGTCAGACTGAACAGGTGAGAAAGAAATCAATAATCAACGCTGCAAACAACTTCAGTGAAACTTCACTTCTGGGTCTGGAAGTTCTGATTTAATTCTTGTGTCACATGATGAGATTTAAAATTTACAAGACCTGAGAACCACCCCATACACACACACACACACACACGGTGGAGCGGCGTTGAGCCGGCAGCATCACAATCCGATTCCACTCAGCAACATTCAGACGTCAGACGGAAAATCGTGAGTTCAGAGTAAACAAACATGGCCGACTGAAATATGTGGCCAAGATGATCCAACATGTTGAAAATCCCAGAGTTTAGATGGGAGCGGTCCTGATGACCTGACTGGATCCGATCATTCTGAACACACAGCAGGAAAATCTCTGATTATCTTCAGGCAGATAACTGGGAAACATTAAAATCATGTGGCATTAACGCTCGCTATGTTCCCATGGTAACTAGTTTTGAAATGCCGTAAGTTAGCTCACCTCCAAGCAGCAGCTTCTCCAAACTCAGGTAAAACACTGAGTGCTCAGAGGTAATCCACATAACCCCCATTTCACAGAAACCAAACAGGAAGCAGCAGTTTGTGTCTCCGCCTGCAGCAGGTTGGTGAAAATGCGACGCTGCAGCTAAATTCACAGCAGGAAATGAGATTCTACTGATTGGCTGGAGACGCAGCGATGACATCACTGAACTCTTCTTCTAATCTGTTTGCTCTTCTGTCTCTTTTATGATCCGGGTTTGAGGTGAAGGGCGGCGCCACTCTCGCCTTTTAGTAACGATCTTCAGCTGCAGGTTCACAGGCCAGTTTCTGCAAACTGATGATTAAAACGGGACGATTTCAGAGTTTAGAGTATTAAACCTGTTGGAAAAGGTTATTTGTTCAGTGTTTATATAATTTAAAGTTTTTTACTCGTGATGCATAAGTGTGTGTGTGTGCGTTTCTATGTGTTTCTGTGTGTGTTTCTATGTGTTTCTGTGTGTGTTTCTATGTGTGTGTGTGTTTCTATGTGTGTGTGTGTTTCTATGTGTGTTTCTATGTGTGTGTGTGTGTTTCTATGTGTGTGTGTGTGTTTCTATGTGTGTTTCTATGTGTGTGTGTGTGTTTCTGTGTGTGTTTCTATGTGTGTGTGTGTTTCTATGTGTGTGTGTGTGTTTCTGTGTGTGTTTCTATGTGTGTGTGTGTTTCTATGTGTGTGAGGATGAAACTGAAAGGATTTCCAGGTTCTTCATGTAAATTTCTTCTCTGCCATCAGATAAATATGCTAATGAGTCAATTTAAAGGTAAAGTTGAATATTTGCTGATAAAATGTTCCTTGTGTTTAATGTTTCCAGTCGTCTCCAGGTAATAAATTACATTTTAAATAAATTTATCTCCAGGTATTACATTTTAAATCAGTTTTTTTTAAAGTGGAAGTTAAAACGCTGGCGGATCAAATCCGTTCTGGTTTCACTGTCAAACAGCGTCTGATGTTAAGATCTAACATTTAATGAGGAAACTTTTCTTTATCTCATCCATGTTCTACTGAGAAACCCAACAGAGTTTCATTTCCTCCCACAGCATTTATGAAACTAGAATATTTCAGCCTCGTCCAGCAGACACTGAAACCAAACGGATGAAAAACCGCGAGGCGGTCGAAGCAGAACGGCTCAGAACCGAGGAGCCGACCGTTTTTATTTTACAGACGTTTTTCCTTCTGGTTCCCTTTCCAGCTCTGAGGAAACTCAAAGTAGTGGCTTTTCCCGGCGGGAACGCTGCACCTCACAGGAAGAGCTGGAGAGAAAAGAGGCAACGCTTCCTCTGGATGGAAACTGAAGCTCCTGACATGAAGACGAGAATCGATTCAGAGCAGCTTCAACAGGATTCACAGGAACGGAGGAAGAGGAAGAGGAAGAGTTTATCACTTTATGTGAGACGGGCAACGAACGATTCTCTTCATTAAAGCAGCAGAATCAACCTGCTGCTGACTGAATCAACCCGACAGACAAGCTTGTGATTGACAGCGCTAAGCCCCGCCTCCTGGCTCTGATTGGTTGTTTCTAGTTAGCACTGAGAGAAAACAGAGGAACTCAATCTTCTCACATGGTGACAGTTTCCACCAATATGTAAAAAGGTATTTATGATAAAAGTTATACCTCAGCTTTAAGGGTTAGAGTGAAGAGCGTAGATCATCAGTAAATAGAGAGCAGCTCCTCTTCATCACAACAGACCACTACAGCGATGACATCACTGCAGACAATCTGCTTAGCAACAATCCTACAAATTTAGACATTTCTGTGCAAATTTGTAGAATATTTAGCCTAGAACTGTGTCAGTGCTGCCCTCTATGGGCTGAAGTGTGGCTACTGCAGTTGAATTTTCCTACTGGTTGGTTTAAAGCCATGTCACTCAGACGCCCCCTGGTGGTGAGTCGGGAGCAGCGAGTTGCTCAGTTGTTGCAGTGTGACTGCTGGGTAAAAATCTCCAATAGCTGGAAAAAAGTTGCTAGTTGCTGTTATTTGTGAAAAATATGCTGAACAGCAACAAAGTTGCTCAGCTGACAAGCAGCCATCAGGTTTTCCACAGTGGGTGAAAACCAAACTCCCACTGGCTTGGAACCATGCTGGACCCAGACCAGGCTCCTCCACCTGCAGCTCTCTCCAGGTAAAAATGGCGGCTTAACGCCTGAAATGCGAAGCGACAGGAAATCAGGCCGGTGTCTGGAACAGAAAGCGTTTCTGCTCCTCTGGAATCTGAAACCGGGCTGACGGCTGATTAGGCGCTGCGGCATGAAGAGCAACCGGAGCCGCTCCGCCAGCCCAAAGCTGAATCTAATGAGAGTTAATCAGCGGCTGGCAGCGTAATGATGAACGAGTTCTACAAGCTGCTGGAGTTCAGGAACCAGGAGACGGTTCTGTTCACACATCCTACAGAACCATCAAGACCCAGTTTGCTGCTTTCAGCTGAACGAAATGCAGAGTCGGGTTTGTGCATAACGCAGATAAGTTTTTATTTGTAATGATGGGAGGCAGAACCGAGCCTCACACCGACACTGAGCTCCGTTTCATAAGGTCTAAACTCAACTGACTTTACATGTTTATTACATGTTTATTACATGTTTATTACATGTTTATTAGCCGATTCTGCTGGAGAGTAAAAACTACAATTCAGTTTATTTCTATGGCGTCATTTTCACAACGAACCCAATTAGTCCAATCGGAGCTTTAAGTTCAGTTTATTATTAAATTAGTTTTAAAAGTTTCTATGGAAACCCAGCAGAGCGTCGAGTCGCTCACTCTCCTGACCAGCAGGGGGCGACAGCACACCATCACTTATAACATTGACTTAACAATCCACCAGAACCAGGACCAGGACCAGGACCAGAACCAGAACCAGAACCAGGAGCAAGACCAGAACCAGGACCAGGACCAGAACCAGAACTAGAACCAGAACCAGAACTAGAAACAGAACCAGAAACAGAACCAGGACCAGAACCAGGAGCAGGACCAGAACCAGAACCAGAACCAGAACCAGGACCAGGACCAGAACCAGGAGCAGGAGCAGGAGCAGGACCAGGACCAGAACCAGAACAAGGACCAGAACCAGAACCAGAACTAGAAACAGAACCAGAACCAGAACCAGAACAAGGACCAGGACCAGAACCAGAACCAGAAACAGAACCAGGACCAGGCTCAGTACCAACGGCCGTCTGGACCAACTGGAGGTTTGTAAAGACGGAGCTGAGACACAACCAGAAGTTTGTTTTCTTGATAAATCAAGAACATTTTGCTTTTTAAATTTTAAGTTTTACTGTTAATTTTTCTGGAAATAAGAGAAATAAGTAAATGTTTCAGAACCAATAGAACTGAAAGGAGATCAGATCAATTCTGATTCAGTTTCAGACGGAAAGGTTCTGCTGAACCCATTTCTGTATGAATTACATGTAAATTAGTTGTTGTTCATAATTTTAGCTGATCTGGAAAGTTTGACTCGTTTTACTGGTGGCAGAAAATCGCAGCAGTTTTTATTTACTGAGCTGTTTGGTTATTAAATGGACCTGATGTTCAGGTTTTCCCCGTTACTGAGCGTAACCATGGCAACCGAGCATTGAGCTACGGCTGCTTTATCCCCTGATCTTGTTGCAGATAGATTTAGATGGTGATGCATTCACATGCAATCATGGAAAAAAGACTTTTAACATGAGAATGAAAAGTTAAAAATGTTCAAATGAACTTTGATTTTTCCAAAGTGAATTTTCTTCGGCTGCATTTTGTCACCTTTTAAATTTTCTCTGCGTTGTATTATTTTTAGACTTGTGGTTTGAGGTTTGTCATTCGGCGTTGAGCCGCTGCATCATTAGCACCTCGGCCCCTCAGAATGAACAGAGGGCGACAGGAAGCTGATGACAGCAGCAGGTGGCGCCGTGTGAACCGCCAGCATGACGCTGTGACACGCTGGAAACGCTCACAGGCTGCAGCGTCTGCAGTCAGAACCAAACGTGTTGCTCTAATTCATTTCTGTCACATTAAAGATCCAAACAACAGCAGCTTTTGTGACTGGAAACTAGTTTTGTTCTGTTAGAATAATAGATAATAAAATAACAGATAATATAGGATAATAATGAGTATTAACTGAATTAAGTTCAGAACATCGGAGTAAAAATGGCGTCCAGTGTTTGTGGCTCTGCTGCAGTGAACTGAACTCCCAGCAGGAATTATTATTCAGCTGCATATTATCATTTTGTTTAAAAATATTCTACTTTATTCTCAAAATTCTGACTTTTTTCTTTGAATTTTGACTTTAATCTCATAATTTTCACTTTAATGTCAGATTTTTTACTTTGAATTCAGAATATTGAGAAAGTCAGAATTTAACAATAATGTCAAAATTTTGTCTTTATTCTCAAAAATTTGAATTATTTCTTAGTATTTTAACTTATAATAATTTTGACTTTAATTTTTACTGTGATTCCAGAATTTTCAGCACAATATCTAAATAAACCTGACTGAGTGATTTCATCTAACAGTGCTTGGAAATTAATTTTTTCCACAACAGGACTGAAAACATTTCTGCATGAAATTATGAACAGCTAACCAGACGTGGGATTAACGCAGCATCAAGTCGTTTTAATAAATAAAACCATCGGCTGCAGGGAGACAAACAGCTGAAAGAGTTTCCAAACCTTGAATTTCATCCTAAGAAAAGCAAAATGTTTATGAAGGTTACATGTTGACTGAATGCAATAGAGTAATATTTTCCATTACTCTATTGCAGTAATAAATAAAAGGCCGAGTTAATTAATCCTGTGAGCTGAAGGTGAATGGTGGCGAAGTTTCAGGTTGAGGATCTCTTCACGTCTTCAGAGATCAAAACGCCTTCGGCGGCACAAACTCACCTCCACGGTAACAGCACATCATCCTGGCTTAAGGTCTCTCTCCTAAAGCTGTGAAGAAGTCACATTTTCACCGGAGTAAATAAGCCCCGAAACGTTCCCGTCTCTCTAACTGGGAGCGGATTAGAGCGGAGCAGGAAAATGAAAGCGTCTGTCGGAGCGAAGCAGCGGATCAGGAAACACCAGAAAACCTCAGGATGGAGGAAAACTCAACACATCTGGACTGAATGTTTTCCTCCATTTTACTCTGGACACACAGAAACACTGAGGCTGTTTAACTCTGTTAATCCTGAGGAAAATCGTTTTCTGAACCCGAGAAACCGAATCAATTCATGAGCAGCAGACTGAAGACCAGCTGCATTTACACTGAGCACTGGTTTATCTCCAGTTCTCTAACTGGGAACACTGGGAACACGCTGTCCATACCAGCAGCATCACTGGCTGAAGATGCTGGAGGATAATGAGTAATACTTCAGTTCACAGATAGGGGGCACTGTGGTCTTCTGCATCAGTTTTGTGAAATGTTTTAACATGAACTGAATCGTTTCCGTTGAACTTGTGGAAACAGCTAAAAAGTATTCACACCCTTTAACATTTTCCTGATGTTCTGATGATCAATAACTGATGGGTGGTTCTGGAACGGGACCAGAACCGCCCATCAGGTCCATGTCTGTCTCTTCCGGATATTTCCCAGAAGTCTTTGGTATCAGCAGGAGGTTTTCAGAGACGGTCCTGGATCCAGACTGATCACTAGTTTCTGATTCTGCTGGCCTACTTCCTGCTGCCAGGCAGGTTCTGTTCTTCATCCTTCAGTAATTATGTTCCAAAACCTGAAACATTTCAGCCTAAAAATCAAACAAACCAACTTTTCTCATCATAAATAGTGAGCTGAAGATGTTTCCTTTACTGAACTCTGAAGGTTTGGAGCTAAAAATCCTCCAACATGACAAACGAACATCAGCAGAGTGGAGACCATCAATTATTGATCACCAATCAACCATTTGATAGCAAAAAGAGATTTAGTTTGCAGAACCATAAAAGTGCCTGTAGATGAGTTCTGAATAAATCAGATTTTTATTTTTTATGTAAAATGTTGATATTTTTTATTACATTTTGGATCATTACTGATCTGCCTGCGCTGCTGTTTCAGAAAATGTTTTTTAATTTAACGATTTATCCGTTAATAAATTAGCTGAAGATTACTTTAGTAATTTATTCATGATTAATCTGATCAATCGTTCCTTCATTGCTGAATATTTGTGTCTATTTTTACAAGAAAATTAGCAGTAGTATTAATGTTTATTCATTTTTAATATTTCTTTAAAATGACACCCCAGAATGAAACGATTGTGGAAACCTGGTTCATAATTAGTATTTTTAAAATCTGTTTCTTTGGTGAATGTTTATTTTGATTTCCAGGTATTTTTCTGTCTAGTTTATTAAAAAGAAAAAACGTTTTTGTCTCGTTTGTCTGTAAAAACCAGAAGCTCTGCTGCTGCCTCACATTACAGCAGGAAACCGGAGTTCAATCTTCACACCTTTGTTGTGTCGTTTCTTTAACCAATCCTTCCCCTCTGGCTCCCTCCATTTTTCTTTGCCTCATCTCTCTGCTGCAGGGTCAGAGGTCAGCGGCGAGATAAGGGAATTGAAAGAGAAGCCTCTCTTACTCTGTCAGACTCTGACTATCCGCCGCACTGATCAGTTCTCTATCTGTCCCCCGGCGGCGCCGAGATGAGCTGGAGTCATTTCTCACTGCCGGCTGGCTGGGCGCGCGGGGTGTGTTTCTGTGTGTGTGTGTGTTTCTGTGTGTGTGTGTTTCTGTGTGTGTTTCTGTGTGTGTTTGTGTGTGTGTTTCTGTGTGTGTTTCTCTGTGTGTGTTTTTCAGTGTTTCTGTGTGTCTGTGTGTTTCTGTGTGTGTGCATGTTTCTGTGTGTGTTTCTCTGTGTGTGTGGGGGTGTGTGTGTGTGTGTGTGTTTGTGTGTGTGTGTTTTTCAGTGTTTCTGTGTGTGTGTGTGTGTTTCTGTGTGTGTGTGTGTGTGTGTGTGTGTAAATCTCCTGTGTCCAAATCGGAAGAACTGTTGCCCAGCAGTAACAATGACATTCCCAGAGGAGACTCACATTCCTGATGTTCTGTAACCTCAGTTCTGCTGCCGGGTCAGCAGCGCCGGTCCGGTTCTGACTGAACGGACCGGCTGGTTTGGGAATCCCGGACCTAAACGATTAGCAAATGATTTTTTGAAATGATTGAGAGTCGACCCGGCATGTTGGCCAATTACGGCGCTTCCTGGTTCTTCACCATGGCAACCGTGGATAACAATGGCTGCAGAGGAGCATGGTCTCACCGAACGCTCACACTGCAACATTTTCTGGGATCTTACTCTGCTGAGATGCTGCAGCAGCATCACCTCCACATCAAAATTAATCATTAACACAAGTTAAGATCATTAAATGTTATTTGCATCCAGTTAGGGTTAGATTTATCTGCCGTTCAGATTTATCTTTATTCTGCTGGCGCAGCAGCAGGTGGAAACGTTTCGGAGCAGGAAGAGCGAAGGATCCGTCCAGGAAACAAAGAACTGCTGAACCTATGAGGGTGAACAGATTTAGTATCAAATAATGAATAAAGAGGGTTGTAAACGTTGATGAATTTAACGTGTTAATTTTGGATGAATTTCACAGATTTTATCATATTTAATCACATTTAGAAAACGTTTCTTGTATTTGCGTGTTTCTGGTACGCCCGTTAATCTGACGCACAGCTACATCCGCTAGCAGCAGCGATGGACGCAAAGCCGCTTCTGATTATTTTATCAATATGTTTACATCTACATCAAGCAACTACATCTCGTTGCTTGTACTTGTGACAGTGCAATGACAATAAAGTTGAATTCTATTCTATGTTTGATTAAAATGTGAAAGTGTAGGTTTGCCAAAGCAATCCAAACCTGTCTGGGGTCACAGGATGGAAAGTTTGGGAATCCTGGACCCAAACGATTCAAAAATGATTCTTTAAAATGATTTTTCTTACTGATACGATGCACAGCAGGAAACAAAGGATTGTTGAGAACAAAATAAAATAGCAGATATTACAGGCAGGAGGAGCAAAGGAGGCGAGAGGATCAGATATTCTGGTGGAAACAATTAAAGGGAAAATGAGGAAAAACGTTCAGACCAAGAGAAAAACGAAGAGAAGAAAAACAAGAGAAACGATGAGTCTGACGCTCTCTAGTCCATAAATCTCAGTCTGACACCAATCTGCTGAACAAAGACATAATAATTATAAGTACATCATCTCTTAAGGCTGGAGTGAAATATGTTTTTGGGTTTCCCCCCATCATCGCTCACTGTCTCTGATCCTGCCACTGAACAACGCCTCCGGCACGAACTGCACAACAAGGCTAGAAAGGAGGAGAGGACTTAAAGTTGAGAAATGAATTTTGCTCTCACCAAACAGTCTGCGTTCTGCGCAGAGACGATGAATTATTCATGCTGGTGCCTGGACTAAATGAGATGTTTGGAGTAAGAACAAGGTTGACTTCTGGATGTCGTATAAAAATCAGAAACACAGAGAAGAGTTTCTGTCTGAATCAGCTGCAGGACTGAAGGTTGTGAAGGAGTTTAGAGACAAACGACCGAAACCTCCGTTAGTCTGAGTGTGTTTACAACATACTGCACGGCAAACTGACCAAATATCCACAAAACTGAACAGAAAAGAGTTTATTCCTGGTGAAAGCCTCACATTTATTCCCACTGAGTGGCTCAAATCCCACCAGGTGGAGAGAAGATCCCGATTCGGCTTTTCGAAGGTCTGACCTGTTTCCACGTCTGTTGGAGTGAGAGGAAAAACCAAGAGATCCACAAGCAGCTTGTTGGTCTGGAGAGGATAGTAATCTACCACTGGATTATTATATTATTATTATTATTATTATTATTATTATTATTATTATTATTAATTATGTCCAGATGTGCAGTAAGTTCACCCTGAAATCAGACCTCAAGACACTAGAAGCTACAATTTTTTCCAGGCAGTCTGAACGATCTGTTCCTCTTCCACCTGATGAACTAAATGGTATCTGATAGTTTCCAAAGTGTCTGCAGTCTGAACGGTCATTTTATCCGACTTTTCTGTCACTGAAATGAGAAACGCATCAGATTTACAAGTCAGACGGTAAATCAGCGAGTCGCTTTGGGCTCCTTCAGTCTGAAGCTAAAAAACTGGCCAAGAATCCAGAGCTGCTGTGTGAGGCTGAACACGTCTGTGTTTAAACAAAGTAACATTTTCAGTTTAAATATCTACCAGGAATTTACTTTACAGAATTGGAAACATGAAAAGAACAAATTATTGATTAGTGTTATTTATATCAATAATCTGCACTTCACTGGAACCACAAATACTTCAGACAAACAAGAAATAGCAATGAGCAGTGTGTGTGTGTGTGTGTGTGTGTGTGTGTGTGTGTGTGTGTCTTAATAACACACACACTCAATGGATTGCTGAAAATGCCTTCATCATCTGAGACGCAGCTCCAGAGTTTTCCTGCGTCTCAGACGAGCCGACAGCCTCCGGCTCTCAGCCTTCCTGCTTCCAAAGCTCCGTTTTCCTCAGAATGTTTCAGGAATCCATGAATTGGCAGATTTTCAGTCAGTGAGTTGGAGTTATGATCCACTGAAAATCAGAACTGTGGAATATTTTTCTAATGTTTTTCTAACTTCTCACAGAATCAAACCAATCAGGAGCCACAAAGCGAACGGCACCAGCAGGTCAGTATGAGGTCAGCAGGGTAGGAATACTCACAGAGACGGACAAGCAGCAGCGTCGACAGCAGCACAACAAGGCTAGTGCGGTGGGAGTGGGCGGAGCTGCAGTATCTCTTGGTCTTTGTACAGATGCACACCTGAACTTTGACCTCTGTGCTGTTGGACAAAGGGGGCACCCCTGAGTCCGTGATGAGCAGCGGCAGCTGGTAGTTGGCTTTCTTCAGACTCTGCAGGAGCATGATCTGGGAATGAGTGGCTGCAGGAGACACAACGGCGGAGAATTAGGAGATCTGCTCTGCATCAATGCTTCTTCTGCACAGCAGTGTGTGTGTGTGTGTGCGTGTGTGTGTGTGTGTGTGTGTGTCAGCCTGAAGTAACTACCAGGTTAGACTTTTCTTAACACTCAAGCGACAGAAATTGGTGGCACTTTAAGTTGCATAAGACGGTTACATTGTGTTGCATCATCTTTAAACCAGTTTCCAGTTGTGACACAAACTGCAGCCGTTCACTTCATGCTGTAATGAGACAAAACACAGGAGCTGCTGAGCCCGGCGTCAGGCCCGGTTCTGACCCGAACAGAAAACACTTCATCAGGCTGTGAAGCCAAAAGACTCAGGAACATCAGACGAGAAAAAAGGGGAATCCATGAAAACTGTTCAAACGCAGCGGCGTGTCGGCAGCAGAACCTCCACGGATCAGAGTCCGACTCCAGCAGAAATACTCTGATTACTCTGCAGTCGCTGGGCGGATCAGAGCCGGAGCTGCTGCAGCGTTTTGTGTGGAAACATTCATCCTTTCTGGGATGTGAACAAAACAAATCAGGCGAATTTAGATTTCAGGAGGAACAGGGTCAAAGGTCACACACTGGGTCCAAAATGGGAGAAGAAGTGGAGGTGGACGGCGACGGTCAGGTTTTAGCTTTAGCTTAGCTTAACACACTGAACTCCTTCCTCTCACTCAACCAGGATTTTATTTCTCCGTTTCTTTCCATTTCTCTTCTCATCTGAGCTAAAGCAGGTTCTGGATGATGATGAGTGAATATGAATAGTTTTATAATCATCTCTTTCTGGACGAGTCGCCGAGGAGTAAAGAGTCAAAGACAAAACGGAGGAGGAAAAACGTTCATACTGTTGATGAACATATGCAGCTAACAGACATCAAGCAGACTGAATGAAGGCACCAGATCTTTACTGCTGTGAATTTTAAACAAACGTTTGAAATAAAAAAGAATAAAAGGTTTGTTTTATCCAGAGTGGATAAATATCTGGGTTCTGTAACTGATATTATTGACGTGTCTTTAAAACTTGCTTCCTGACTAAAAACTCACAGTTGATTCTGGTGACCCTCCATGTTTTGTCCAGGCCCGGTTGTTTCCCCAGTTCTATCTTGAACGGCGCCGCGTTGGGCGCCAAGTCTCTGTCCCGTCCCGCGACCACGGCTACGTTCATGTCGCCGGCGTCCTCACACACCTGCGCCACCGACGGCACCACGAACGGGGCGTTGTCGTTGTAGTCTTCCAGATGGATGATGAGCGTCCCCGTCCCTGTGGCCGGAGGCGTGCCTGGACACAAACACCAACAGGACCGTGTGAAGGCGGAGGAAAAGCAGAGGAAAAACCTCAGCCCAGCTGCTGCTCAACAGGACGATGTGAAGGAGCAACACGAATAAAACCTGCTCTGATCGTTTTGGTGAAAATAAACACCAAACGCAGGAGAATCCACCCGATGTCGGTCTGAGAGGATCAACACGGACGCCTCGTCCTAACGAGCTTCATGACCCGTCGTTACTGACCTCCTGGCTGGGCGAGATAAAACTCTGCTCTGCTGCGGCTCGCTGGGCTTCGGTCATTAGAGGTTCATGAAACAAACACGCTGCATTTGGTAACAGCTCCGAGGGTCAGGTAGCAATTAACTCCTCAAGACTTGATCTGTAATTGGAAAACATAAAAATTCTCTTGTAAACTAACAACTTCAGCTACCTAAACTTAGAAGAGGAGCTGTAATCATCTTCAACCAGTTTTCTTTCTGTTTCAACCAGAGACAAAGTGATGGAGGCACAGAGTAAAACTGAAACTATATCAGAGGAAACTTTTAAATCCCGTTTCTGTGGCTGTTCATTCAGTAAAACAGAAACGAGATAATTCAGCCGAGGCTGTTGGAGACGTTTCCATGTTCTGACTCCTGACTGTAAATTCATTTCTGTTTTAGACCAGAAAATTTAATTTTATGTCATAATGAAACAAACGCAGCTAAACTAAAACTAGCTGCGTTTCTGTCGACTGTAAAATTGCTCAAACAGGAATAATAAAAATAAATCCACTTCATGGGAACTTCAAAAAGCAGCAACATGCTTATTACGAAGCCCTGAATCAATGTGTTTTAATCACATGATAGACATGAACATTATGGATATGTGCATGTCTACTAAAAAACTGATTAGCATCTGAAAAACTTCAATAATATCTGAAATATGACCCAAAATCCAGGACAGGTGTGTGTGAAATATCGTCTCTGTGTTAGGTACCAGGCTGGTGGGTTCTTTTCAGATCATCCACCAGAGGGCGCCTGATGACAGCTGGTTCTTGGAGGGCGTGCCGGCAGGTCCTAACCAGACGCACCTGTGGGGAATTGCCATCTCCTGGTGGAGTATATGAGGAGCTGACTGCCAGCACATCTTCGCCAGAGTGTTTGCCTGAACTGGTACACTGAGCCCCTCAAGAATTGGTTCGCTGAGCACACTTGTTGATATTCGAGTTGTTTGGAGATCTAATACTCCCTTGGTGATCCCTTTTTCCAGGAAGCCTTCAGGAGAACTCGAGTCATCCCTTTTGGAAGAAAACCTCCAGAGGCACTGTGAAAGTTCTAACTGAGAGCCCGAGCCTCACCTTCACCTTCCCAGTTACTTACCGGTGCAGTTCTCAGTTGGCAGTCAGCTCCATTACTTCTCCGTGCGGTCTAGCACAGCCTGTCCACCCTCCGACTCTCTGCCCAGCTGTCGCCTTTGGACCTACCCACCTCCTGGTGCCTGGCCTTCCTCCTCCTCTGTTCGGACCCCGACTCCCACAAGTAAGAGCTTCATAACCAGTTCAACAAAGTTGATTCGCTGATCCCGTACTCACCATATCTCTCTCCCTCAGTGAGCGGCTGAACCCGGAACCCTTTATTGATGCCAAGCCCAACTACCCGTTCTGAGTTTTTTGTGAATAAGGAAAATAAATCCTTTTGAACTTTTACACCAGTCTCTCTGTGAGTGTTTCTGCATGTGGGCAAAGAACGTTAAACCCAGCATGACACTCTGCTGCCCAGATGTTGAGCTGTTAGCATGTTAGCATGTCAGGAGAGTCACGTCTTCAGTCAGAGGCTTCCTCAGAGTCATTGAAAGACTGACTGCTACTGGAGCTCCTTGCTGCCCACAGCATCACCATTCACAACGACTCTGAATAAACTTGGACTGTCTGAGTTATGACAACATTTAGTTTCCCTTTTGGGATAAATAAAGTATCTGAATTTAATGCGCTGCAGTTGGATTTTTTTTAATAATGTTTTACATTTCAGACACGATGGTAAATATTGAGAGCTACTGGCCGTAGTTATGAAAATAATTGTCTATAGCCTTTAATGACATCAACTACAAACAGCAAATCAATTTTCTCCATCAAAACAGAGCCGAGGATGTCAGAGGCGTCTACCTGCCACTGAACTCGTTCTGCTGCACACAAACACACGATGCTGCTGAGGAACCGAATCCACTGCTGCGACTCTTCAGCAGACCATCATCATGATCTGTTTGCCAGGCTCCAAACTTTAATTTTATTCTCAGCTGTAAAAAGCATCAGCAGATTGTAATGGTGAAAGATAAGCAGGAATCAGATGTAATGGCGGAGAGTTTGTCATTTGTGCGGTTTAATAGTCGTGAAATGACTCCGATCTCTGCGTGCGTCGGCTTTCTGCTCGCTCTCCAGGAATGACAGAAAACAGCAAACGCTCCTTACATGCTGCAGATAAATACGGCCGTGACGATATCAGCGGCAGATCAGGACCGAAGAGGAATTACTTTGGCAAAAGCAGATGGAAAATGTGTTGCAAAGCCAATCAAAGACAGAAGCTCTCAGGATAATCCATTATCTCTGGAGATGGAGACCAGAGAGGGAGGAGAGAAGTTGGAGCCCCGTCTGTGAAAAGATGCAAATTTCAACCCATTTGCAGTTTGCAGGGAGTCTCTGTGCTTGGCTAACTTTAAATGAAGCTGTTTGTCTTCCTAAATGAATCCTCCCCTCACCAATCTCTCTATTTGCCTGAGCCTCCTGCCCCCCTCCCCATTGCATCACGCCGTGTCATCATCCGCCCGGCTTCGCTTCAGTGAGGCTCGTCTGCTGACCTCGACTTCACACCACTCTGTCATCAAGGTTCTGCTAAAGGTTTCTGGAGGAATCACAGACTTTATGGCGCATTGTCTTCACTAACCCTCCTAATGTCAGACACAGAAAGAAACAGAAAATACAGTTTGACCCGAAACTGTCTGGAAGAAGAAGCAGAGCAGATGGGAATTCTGGAAGGCTGCATCATTCCCATCATCATTCCCATCATTCCCACCATCACTCCCACCATTCCCACCATCACTCCCACCATTCCCACCATCATTCCCATCATCATTCCCATCATCATTCCCATCATCATTCCCATCATCACTCCCACCATTCCCACCATCATTCCCACCATCATTCCCATCATCATTCCCATCATCATTCCCATCATTCCCACCATCACTCCCACCATTCCCACCATCATTCCCACCATCATTCCCATCATCATTCCCATCATCATTCCCATCATCATTCCCATCATTCCCAGCAGAGACATTACAATTAAAAATGGCTTAAAATAAAAATAATAAAAACTGTTTAATTAAAGACGTTCATGATGAAACACAAAGTAATGGAATCAGAACCAGATCAGAACCAACAGGTCAGAACCAGTGGGTCAGAACCAGCGGGTCAGAACCAGCCTTCTGCCACCACCAGTCCAGGGATTCTGGTCTCCATCTCTCTGGCTCGTTGTGGCAGCAGCAGTGATGAACTCTGCTAAAGAATATTTGTTGGTTCTGGACCCAAACCGCCTGAACCGCTCCGGTCCTGGTTCCGATGGAGAGGCCGATCGGGTTTTTGTGTTGGCCGCTGAGGAGAGTCGGGCCGGAGAAGGGAGCGAAGGGTTAAGTGGTCACAGCCTGAAGGTTTCATAAATCAGGGAAATGAGGAAATGATTTCATTTGTACAGAAAAATGTAAAACTCCAGAGCTAAAATGTGCAGCAGCAGCAGCAGGGATCAATTGTAATAATTTGGTTTCAGATCAGGAATTCCACTAATTAGAGGAAGAGATTAGCTTTAATTGTCTCCATCACAGAAACTCTTCAATAATGGAAACGCCTGCAAGCCGACAACTTTTCTGCAGCGGTGCGGCTCTCGCACACGGAAACTCGGTTTGATGGATCACAAATAATCATAGCAGCAATCTCAGCTCAGCGGTAAATTAAAGATAATTAATTAAAGTTTATTTTTGTAAGGTGTGCAGAGAATTTGTGAAAATCTTTTATGATTAAAACGATCTTGAGGTGCAACGTTCCACGGCTCAGCCAACAAATGCTTATGTGTTTATGTATATTTGATTTATTCACCTCAGTGCAGCAGCTACTCAGCCTGCTGAACGTCACACAGAGACCATGAGGAATATTCCCAGAAACATTTTCAGGTATAATCTGATGTTTATCCTGCAGTTTCCTGGAAAACGAATCCATCTGTCTGCATGAGGCGTGTTCACACCCTGAACTAAAACTTCAGCATTAATCCCAGCAAAAACACAACAAACATTTTCATTTTTTTACTTTCACGATTTTTAAAGCTGACAGAAAAAGACGAGTTTAAAAAAACTTCAGGGGCGTGCCGTGGTGGCGTAGGGGAGACCGTGATCCACGTTTGAGTCCTCGACGCGGCCGTCACGGGTTCGATTCCCGGACCCAACGATGTTTGCCGCGTGTCTTCCCTCCTCTCCTTCCCTCGTCTCCTGTCAGCCTACTGTTATTTAAGGGACACTAGAGCCACAAAACACCCCTGGAAAAACTTCAGAGCTTCTGTGAACCAGATTACTGAACCTTTTCAAAATAGATTTGTTTTGTATTCTAATTGTTTAGAACAATTCTGACATTTTTCATGAGGAAAAACATTAAAAATGATGATACATAAAAACATAAAACCACGTCTTCAATATAAACTGTACTGAGACGCTGAGGACCGACGGTCAGGAAGATGTTCGAAACGTGACTTTTTTCACAGACTCAACATCAAAACGGCTCCAAGTTTTGTGAAAGATCCATTTAGTCTGATTATCCTGCAGATGAAGAAGGAGACGTTTGGACCTCAGCAGGTCGTCGACTCAAAGCCTCATAAAAATCAGGCGACAGACGAAGAGCAGAGAAAAGAAAAGACTCAGAGGAAACGGCTTTTATCCTGATTCAGCCTGAATCTGGGTCCAGTTCTGTTTAACCATTGATATTAATATAAATATTATGACTGTAAAGATTATTTACTAAAGTTTCATGGTGATTTATTTAGCTGAACTCGCCCTCGCCAGGTGTTCACTGCTGTCTGGCTCTGTGAAGAAGGGATTTCATTTTGCTGCTGTGTGTCAGGTGTGAACACACCTGTGAGGTCGTGTGACCCGGTTCTGTTATTCTGGTTTGTTTTCGCTGCAGAAACATCACTGATTCGTTTAACGTCGACAGAAGGAGTTTATTCATCCTGCAGTGAAGACGCAGATATTAAGGGAACGTAAAGCTCCGCTCCGTCTGGCTCTTTTATTTTCCTCCTGCCCTGAGATGAGAGACGGCGGCGGAGGATCGAGAGCGAAGCTGTCAGGACTAATCCTCACCTACAAGCAACAAACACTGTTTTCTTTTCCTGCTTTCTCTTCAAATCTTTCCATCAAATCCCCCAAACACTCTTTTGCTCTTTAGGCTAACACTTTCTTACCCTCTGACAGCCACTTTCTGTTCTTATCAAGTCTTTTCTGTCTCCAAGGTGACTTTCCCCGCTCTCTCCTGCAGGAGGAATGAGCAGCTCGGCCGTTTCCTGCAGCACCTTAAAGGTGACCAATGACGAGTTTAAAATCCTCAACCTGTTTGCACTTGGAGTTTCCTCCAGAGGGAAACGTGTGATGATGATAAAACCACCGGCCTGACCTCTTCCTCTGGCCTCCACCGGATTCAAATATGTTTAACTTGTGAAGTTTCCCAAGCACAGAGTGTAAGCCAACATGTACTGGGACTCATTAGACCGACATCCAGCACAGCTTTGGTGCAAACAGCTGTCGGATGACGCCTCCAGCTAAAAATACCGACTCTGATTACAGGCAGAGTCTTCCTCAGTCTCCTGAAAGCAGAGGAGGAAGAGGAGGATAAATAGGAGCAACAAGATGACAGCGAGTGAGTAATATCTCAGAAGAAAATGTTGCAACACGGCAGGTTAGTTGCAGCCAGACACTGTAAAGGTGCAGAGCACTGAGGTAAAAGAGGAGGATGATGGGAAATTTAGAGTGAGAGCAGATTTAAAGGGACAGGAAGCAGAAGCCGAGTCATGAAGCCTGGACGTCCCTCCATCACTGTCCACCACATCGCTGCTAATCCAGAACACTAAAACATAATCAGCTCACACTCTGATGCAATTTTCCATTTCTTTCCTTTTCATCAACGTCAATGAAGTAAAGTCTTATCCCAGCTGCGGCACCAACATCACTCCTACTCACAGCGTCAGACCCAAAGCTGAACACCTTCATGTTCTGAGAGCAGGAAACGCAGCAGAGTCACTCCTTCTGCACAACGATGGACAAAATCCTGCACAACTTTCAAACCTTTTAGCTTTAAGATGACCTGAAAATTTAAATATGACAAATCTGTCAGGAGAAAAATAAACAGCATAAAGTTTAAAGCAACATGCTACTTGGTTTGAGGCTAATTATGTGTGATTTCAGTGAATTTGATGAAGCTGAAGTAAAGCTGAGTTCTTCTTATACAGTTATTTCAACATTTCCATGTTAGCTGACCTTAACTATGAATCGTAGACAAAGTTTCTAGAGCCGCTGTGTTCAGTCCAAGGAGCCGGAGGTTGTGAACCCCTGGACCAGATTCACCGTTAGAAAGGATGAAGGTGATCTTATTGTACAAAAGGTTCAGTCAGGAGAAGGATGTAAAAAAAAAATCCTCAGGCTTTATAGTAGTTTTCTTACTAGTCATTAACTTTGTTCTCTTTATTTATTTTTCAGCCTTGTTTGTTTTCAGATTTTGTTGTGATATCAGAACGGATCCAGATATCAGACGGATTTCAGCCTTTTTTACATCCTGTTCCTGTTAGAACCCGGTTCTGCCAGGTCCATCAGGCAGAACCATGAGGCTTCAGCTGTTTGTCCACAAAGAAAATAAATGTTTCAATTAATGGAGGAATAATTAGTAACGTTCAAATCGATCAGTAATCGATCGATTTGCTCTGAAATGTTTTTGGGGCTGAAGCTGCTCTCTGCCGGCCCGCTGCCCCATCACTAACACGATCACATGACATCCTGCTAATCTGATTGGCTGATCAGAACTGTAAATGAAACCAGCCAGAGCCAATTACAATAGGCACAAGTCATTAGAGGAGAAGACTTCAGGGAGAGCCGCGGCGCCGGGGACAGGTGCATCGCTTCTGCTCTGGCAAATTGCTTTCAGAATAGAGTTTAGCTTATCAGTTGCTGGCTGTTAAACTCAGTGATTGAAAGGCTGCGAATTTCAGCTACAGCCTGCAGGAAGCTGCTTTCTAACGAGCCGACAGACAAACGCAGGTCAGGAAGGTCCTGCTGTCAGCCGACGTTTCTAAAGCTACAGTCTAAACCTAACAGCAGCGATCCATGAGAAAACATGGAGGTTCGTTTTTAAACTCTTATATTTATTCAATTATTTCTAAATGTCACAGTTTCCAACTAAAAATGTAACTTCAAACTAAATAATTAGTAAGCAAGCTAAATATTTAGTTAACGAGCTAAATGCTTAGTTTACAAACTAAATATTTAGTTTGAATCTGTGACATTTAGAAATGAATAATTAATAAGACTTGAACCCCATAAATGCGGCGCTGTGACAGGTGTACCGCTGCAACCAATAGGAATATTCCCTGCTTGGGCACCGTTTGACCTGAAGAGGGCAGCACTGACATGCAAAATATCAACATTTGCACAGAAACATGAAGATAGAAATTAAAACGCTTCTCAGCAAAAAAGGTGTTGATGTTTTCCATTAATGCCTGTTGATGCAAATTCCACACATACAAACTCTGATATTTTGCTAATTAGCATGCTAAGTATAGAGCATACAAAGCACAAATAGTGATTTTCCTTCTGGATACATTCAGACATTTGGATAGAAAGAGTAAATCTGTGTATGGAACTTTTTAAAATCTCTGTAGCCAAACAGAAACACATCGTCATCAGTAACACCTCTGACTCATTTCTATTTCCCCTTTTCTAGATAAACTGGAAGAGACTCTCCGTCAACCATGTTCCCCTAACTCCATCATCTGACTTCATCTTTCATCCCATCCCGGCCGGCTCGTCTCATTTGGGTCGGCGTCTTTAAAAGCTCGTACAGATCTTGAAGGAAAACGTGCGGGCGCGGAGGAATGAGGCGCCGTTTTCATTCAGCTCCTCACAACAAGCAGCAGCAGTGTTTTATATAACAAGTATCCTAGCAGCGCCACACTCAAACACAAGTTCCCCGGGTGAGTGGGCAGAGGCATATTTGTTTAGGTGTGCCAGGCACAGCGCTGACTCCTCATCCGTGGATGAATCAGTATTCCAAGGACACACGGGAGGCGAGAGCTGATAAAGCCAACAACAAAGAGGGAGAGGGAGCCATTTCTTCCCTGGTGGAGCTAAACAAAGATATCCTTTAATCAAAAACGCAACGTGAGCCTGTTTACAAGGTGGTGACTTCCCCCAGAGATTCTGCTACAAGAAATCAAAGGCAGAGAAAGTCATCCAGGAAGAGAGGCAGAGGTGTGGGAGTCAGAACAAAAGCAGTAAAGTGGCAGAGAAACAGCGACTGTTTGGGGTTAATGAGGCGCAGTGGAGAGACGGAGGAGGAAGAACTGAATGAGCTGCCATGTACTGCCAGTTCATCCTCCGCTCTGCCTTTAACCAGCGTTAAAACAAACCCCCACTCTGGATCCACGTCTCTGGACCAACACGTCCAGATTATTCTGGATCTGCTTCTCTGGCATTAGTCTGGGTCAGAATATCAGAATTACTCTAGTCCCGCCCCTCTGACCCCATCCCTCTTACCACGCCCCGCTGGCTCCGCCCCTCTGACCCCACCCCTCTGGCTCTGCCCATCCTGTCCTCCCCATCTGGCGCCATTTTCCAGTGAAACCCAGTTTCCCGAGTCGGCCCATTAAAGCTGCTGGACATGCAGACTAACAGAACCGGTCCCACAAACAGAACCGGTCCCACTGCCAGCCAGGTGCAGGTCCTCCTCCGTCCTCCAGGAGGCGATGCGCCGTCATCAGGACCTTCCTCCCGGCCTCGTTGTTTGGGCTCCATTAGCATTCAGCTGCTTTACTTTGAGCTTCTGGATCAGAGCAGATGATGTGACTGTGATGAACCCTGGGACTTATTACCGTGTTCAGCCTTCTGCCTGAATGTCTGTTTAATACATGCGGTAATTAACGAGGACGGCTCTGTGTTTCGCTTTAAAAACACACAACGCTTCACTCCTGAGGCGAACTGAAGGTCTGTCCTCTGAGCTGAAGGCGAAGCGCTCTGCTGCTGGCTTCACAGGTTTAATAGCAGGTTTGGTGGCAGCAGACACTGAGGATAATGTGAAAGTGTTTTTCAGACAACTGGGGTCTTGATAATGTATTCATGTCTCCAAATGACAAATGGCTCCCACCAGAAGGCGGTTTAACATTTAAATGAGAAAACAGAACAAAAACACCCAGCAGTGTGTGGAAACACAGGAGCCGGCCAGAGAGGCACAAAGATATTAAAACCCAATATAAGCAAACAATTTCAATCCATCCACACACACACGCGCCCACACACACACCCCCACACACACACACCCCACCAACATCACAAACAGTGATGTACAGGATGGAGGCAGAGGAGCGCCCAGCTGCTGGCCCAGCAGGGAATCAGCAGCTGCAGAGGATCGTTTGGCGCTGAAGCTTCGCTGCTGATCAGACTTTACAGAAGCAGCTTGTGGGTTTTGGGTTCAGGCTGGACCAGAACCCGCGCAAACAGAGCAGCGCGGCGCCACTGCCGGCCAGGTCCTGCTGCAGCTCGGCTTATCGCTCATTAACTCACAAACACTTGATGGGTGGAGGCACACACTGCGAGCAAACACAGATGGATGAAGGGCTTTCAGACCCCCAACAAACAGCAAACACACACATTCACACACACACACACACACACATTTCTAAAAGCACAACCAAGCTGTGCTGACAGGTCACCGAAAAACAAATCAGCTACAAAACTGAGCAAAAAAGTCATTTAAATCTTATTTTACTGATTCAACAGCAGTTTGTTGATTCTTGCGTTGTGTGTGAATTGTGAGACAGTTATTTTTTGTTTTTGGGCATGTGCACCAACTGATGGCACCCTTTGAATTTCATTGTCCTTGTGACAATGACAATAAAGATTTATCTTATCTTATCTAGCTTGAACAACAAACACGCCTCCAGTCACTAGGGGGCAGCAGTGCTCCCACTGATCAACAGGCTGCTTGTTCAACCCAGCAGAAGGAGAAGTTTAAAAAACGATGACAGAGGCAAAGCAGAAAAAGATGGTTCAACAACGCAAATTATTATTTCACCTAAAATATTAATATTGTTGTAAATGTTACACAACTTCTTTTTTAAGTTATAAACTTTTGAAAATGAAACAAGATTTTAAAAAAATGCACATTACACATTTACTGTAATTTATTTGCTGCACATTAAATTATTAAACTGAATCTGGAAATTGATTTTCAGACTTAAAACAATAAAATGAGCTCCAACAACTTCAAATGTTACTTTTTGCAGCTCATTTTATGAATCTGTTGTGATAATCAGGTGACTGTGCAGAATGACGTCCCACCGCTTTGAAGCAATGCTTTCACAGAGCGGAGGGAGGCTTTGACTAGGACAGAAGTGCATCATGCAACAGCAAAACCTCACAGACATAAACACTGACTAAATGTCCAAGTCTTCTGGTACAAGTCCAAGTCCAAGTCAGGTTTTATGACTCTCATGTTCAAGTCTAGTAATAAAATGAAAATTATACATTTTCTTTGCTTTTTTATTTTTACTTTTCTTCCAGAATAGAGGGAATTATTTTGAATGTTAATAAAGTTAAGTGTTTACTAGACTTCCTTTAATTGCAAATGTTCTCACTTTTCCTGCAGTTTATTTTTTCCTCTCATGTTATTGTGACCAAAGAGCTTTCATACAGATCTGCTTGTTTGACACAGCTCTGCTCTTAGCAGGAAATCCCCAGAGACTCCACATAAATATAAAGATGATGATGTGTAAGAGGAAATCAATACCCTGATAGCAGCCTACACAGGGAAGCTGTCATCCAATCACAGCAGAGATTACTGTGGGGACAGAGCCAATTTCTCAGGCCAATGACAGAAACTGCAGGAGTAAAATGGGCCGGGTCAGAGCTCGTTCTGCTGCTCATGTTTCAGTTCACAGCCGGAGGACTGAAAAAGGTTTTATGCTGCGTTGCTGGGCGGCTGAAACTGGAGCAGCAGACAGGAGAACCTGCTGCTTCTTTTAAAATGCAGAACAAGAACAGAGAATTTTGAGCTCCTGCTGTGATACTGATGGTTCTGAACACGTTGGGTTCAAGTCTCAGTTCTTCACCGCAGCGTCCGTCCGTCTTGTCTGTCTTCTGTCCGTCTGTCTGTCTGCCTGATACTCATTCAATTTATCCAGGTAGTAAATCCTAGATCTACTAATCACACCACTCACTACTTGGTGACGTAACTACATGAAATGTGAACATTTACCAGTTTCTCTCAGACATTAAACTTGGACTAATCCCTCAGATTTTGCTGCCATGTTGGATTTCTCTCTTCCAGCCTTCAGCAGGACAACATGAGTTGATAATAATCAGAGCGAATCTGCATAACGCAGCATGAAATCAAATGACACTAATAACAAAAAAAGCTGATTTGACTTTAAACAATAACTGACTGAATGCATTAATCTATTTCTGACTGCATTAGTGGATATGAACTGATCTGTAAGGTGTTTGAGATGACATTAGTTGTGATTTTGTTGAATAAATTTGAACTTAATTTCAGGTTATCGATCAGGTAACGTCTAAAAAAGTAAAAGAAATCCATCAAACTGTCTCTCCGTCCTCCTTACTCTCTCTGCTGGATCTACTTTCCATTTGTCTTTCTTCCATCTCTCCGCCGCCGTCCTCCTGGCTCTATATCTTCTTCTTGTTATCTCGTCTCATGTCCCTTCCTTTCTCCGCCTGCGCTGACCCCTCCACCCTCCCCGCCTTCTCCTCCGGCCCCATCATTACTCCTCCTTCAGCACTCATCTTTCTGCGGCTGCCGAATTCCCCCGCACATCGCCGCTATTCTGCTGCCGGCTAATAGAATCCCCCAGTTCCTCTAATGGATCTGTCAGGATCTCCTGAGAGCAGCAGAGCAGATGGATTGACGGGGCGGGGAGAGATGATGAGACAGAAAGAAACTAGAAATGAAAGAGAGCGCCGACCAGCCGCCGTATGGGCCGACACACACAGCGCCACCAACGGCCGCCGCGCCGCCACTGCAGGACGATGACAGCCTCAGTCCAGCCAGGTGAGGACAGACAGGTGAGCCGGACAGCAGTGATGTGGAAACTAATATAAGCTGAGTAGGAACTAACAGTTTTTAAATAAGGAAAAAGAATTGATCCAAACCAACCTGCGAAATGTTGACTACAGTCGACTCCTACGTCTTCAGCAAAGACATGGGAGGTTGATTATTTAACATTTTACAAGACATCGTTCCCTTTGGCAATAAAAATGCTTTTCTCATCAATATTAAGACATTATTGACTTAAAATAAGATCCAATATCTTGCTGAAAAGTTACTTGTAAGTTGGTAAAAGGATCAGAATTAAGACATGAAAAACCCAACTAATGTGTTATCCGGTTTAAAGTTCTGGTAAAACCTCCAGCGATCCAAACAGTGACCAATGCTTCCTCTGCATTTCGGGTATTTAGTCTTTACTTCTGTTCTGTCTGAAATTAAACGTTTCTGGAAGATCTTAGAAAATGAAGCAGAAGCAGCTGAAATTTGTGATGAGGTTTACATTTTAACGTTTGGTTCTGTTTGTAGGAAAGACAGAAACGTCTGACTGGATGATACAAATAAAAACAACTTTATTACAACCTTAAACCTTTCAGAAGAAATAAAAGACTAATAAAATATCCACATATTTCTGTTTTATAGCCTGGCATTAAACATACTGGGTCAGTGTGTAAACCACAGCTGTTAGTAAACCGAACAGAACCGATGCCAACACGTCGTTAGAACCCATTTCCTGTCGTTTACTTTGCTTCAGACTCGACTTCCTGTCGCCGAGCTGGAAGGAGGGAACTCACCGTTGTCTGTGGCGACAAACAGAGCCGTGTATTTATTCGCCTGGACATACGGAGATTCCCGGTCCAGAGAGGCCGAGGTGTTGATGGTTCCTCTGACCGGGTTCACACTCAGCCAGGCCGCCGGGTCGCTCAGAACCGCATATCTGCAAAAAGGTTATGAGGACAGAAACAATGTGACTAGAACAGCAGCAACAGATTCAGTTTTAGTTCATATTTATGAGCAGAAGCACAAACAGCGGCTGAGGCAAGAAAACATTTCCTAATTGTCTGATAGAGAAAAGAGAATTTACAACTGCTTCAAAAATATAATTAAAAATCAGAGTTGAGTCAAATAAAACGGGTTCTGAAGCAGCTGCATTTGTTTTATATAAATATATATTTAAAGTTCAACAATAAAAATAGATTTATCCTCGAATTGTTTATTTCATATAATTAAAACTGAGCGGGTGTAAATTAGCTTCTGTCAAGTAAACAAGGCCATAATAAAAACCAGAGGATAAGTAAAACTCTGATAACCAACTAGAAAAAACACTTTTATTAGATTTTTATGCTTAATTATACATCTGCTAACTGTAGCTCTGGGTCTGAGCTGATAAACATTGTCAGGTGGTTTTATTTCCAAACTGTTTTTCAGACACCAGAAACATTCACCATGTTCCAGAGGAACAACAAGGAAGGAAGAAAACTGCTGGAAGGTTAGCTGTAAATGTTTCAACAGCACAGAGACAATGTCACACATCCTGGACGAATGCTAAGGCTAGCTTTAGCTCTGAGGACGGCTAGCTTTAACTCTGATGGTGGCTAGCTTTAGCCCTGATGGTGGCTAGCTTTATAGCTCTGATGGCGGCTAGCTTTAGCCCTGATGGTGGCTAGCTTTATAGCTCTGATGGCGGCTAGCTTTAGCTCTGATGGCGGCTAGCTTTAACTCTGATGGCGGCTAGCTTTAGCCCTGATGGTGGCTAGCTTTAGCCCTGATGGTGGCTAGCTTTAGCCCTGATGGTGGCTAGCTTTATAGCTCTGATGACGGCT
The DNA here is from genome assembly GCF_002775205.1 of Xiphophorus maculatus. Classification (NCBI taxonomy): domain Eukaryota; kingdom Metazoa; phylum Chordata; class Actinopteri; order Cyprinodontiformes; family Poeciliidae; genus Xiphophorus; species Xiphophorus maculatus. The sequence continues at coordinate 1,020,275 of NC_036444.1, read as the reverse complement.
AGCTTTAGCTCTGATGGCGGCTAGCTTTAACTCTCATGACGGCTAGCTTTAACTCTGATGGTGGCTAGCTTTAGCTCTGATGGCGCCTAGCTTTAACTTTGATGGTGGCTAGCTTTACAGATGGAATGAATCAACAGGTTGTACTTGGGACGTCTCTCCTTAGTGCTCACGTAGCAGACCTCACTTCATTTAAGCCACCTGACTCTAACGTCCCAGAGGATCCATCACTCTGCGTTTCTGAGGTCTGAGGCCGGGGTCCAGACTTTATCTTTACGCCCTTCTTGCTCCAGAATGTGTCTGGCCCCTCGGCACTGCAGAACAGGACATTACCTGTCCGGATCACTACAAGAAAATCTACAAGAAACAGAAACATAAAATATAGGGGACCTAATTCAAACATCAGACTGTTCCCCTGCCTAAAGGAACCTCAGACTGAAGATTTCTTGGCCTCCAAGTCACTTAAACTAGCTCTTTTAAATCCCAGATCTCTCTGTGCTAAAGCTCTATTAATTAATGATTTCATCACTGAGCATAATATCGATGTTATGTTTCTGACAGAAACGGTTGAATGATAATAATGAATCGATCGTACTAATTGAATCTGCGCCTCCTAACTACAATTTCTTCAGTGAGAATAGAAAACATAAAAAAGGAGGAGGCGTGGCTTCAATATTTAAGAATACCATAAATTGTAGTAAAATCTCTTTGGGTCACTTCACCTCTTTTGAGTATCTTGGAATTGAGGTTAAAGGCTGCAAACGAACTTTGACTGTAACTTTATACAAAACTCCAACTTTTGTGGAAAATTTCTTTACTGACTTGAATGAATTTCTATCTCTCATATGTATTGATTATGATTGTTTAATAATTGTCGGTGATTTCAACATTCATGTTGACAACCCCCAAGACAGAGGGGCAAAAAAGCTCGCTAATATTTTAGAGACTTTTGGTCTAACACAACATGTCAAACAAGCAACACACACTCAAGGACACACACTGGACCTGGTTATCAGTAAGGGTGTGAATATTTCCAATGTCTCTGTAACTGATGTCGCCTGTCGCATCACTTCCTGTTATCTTTGAAAGTTCTTTATCTTTTAACCCACTTGGACAAACAGCAACCATCACAAAACGTTCTCTCACTGAAAACACAGCAGAAACTTTTAATCAAATCTACTCTTCTTCCTCACCCTTAAGCTGTAATGATGTAGATAAGTTGGTAAAAGATTTTCAGTCTAAAGTCTCAGATATTATTGATTCCATTAAAATGAAGGTTGTGTCTGGTAAAAAGAAATCTCCATGGAGAAATACACAAACAGTTAGATCTGCAAGACAACTCTGCCGTAGGGCAGAACGAAAATGGCGTAAAACTCAACTCCACGTTCATTGTGACATCTATAAAGAAAGTCTACGTAACTATCATTTCACACTAAAACATGCAAGAGAGGCTTTCTTTGCAGATGTCATAAACAAAAACATTAACAATGCTCCAGCTTTATTTGCAACAGTTGACAGAATCACAAACCCTCCTGTGACGTTACGCCTGAATTCCAATGTATTGCCGCCTGCAACCAGTTTTCCAGCTTCTTTTCAGAGAAAATTCAAAAAATCAGAGGATTAATCTGAACATCCACTATAAAGTCAGTACCAGTGCTGAGCCCAAACAAAACAAATACAGGAAAAATGACCCAATTTCAACTACTTAATTATAAAACCCTACAGGAAATTATAAGTCAACTAAGCTCCAGTTCCTGCTGTCTGGATGTCCTAGATCTATAACTCTAGAACATTTCTTTAGCTCTGATGGCAGCTAGCTTTAACTCTGATGGCAGCTAGCTTTATAGCTCTGATGGCAGCTAGCTTTATAGCTCTGATGGCTGATTAAAAAAAGCTCTGAGCTAGCATCACAAACAGCTCAGGGTTCCCCCAGTGGATCAGGCTTCGGTCCCCACAACGTAGTATGAGTCAGGAAAATGGTCCCCACAAGATATTACAAACAAACGCGCGCACACGCAGACAGACACACACACAGACACACACACACACACACACCAGGCTGCATAATTCCTTCTCCATACAGCTGCTCTTTGCCAAAGTGCTCAGCAGTGGAGAAATTGTCTTTGAAATTGAGCTCTTCAGCTAACAGAGCTCGACTAAGCCCTGGGAAATGGCTTCGCAATCAACCTCTGCTCACACCTTTCCCCTCTCGCTCTCTCTCTCACACACACCCCACCACGCACACACACACACACACACACACGCACACACACACACACACACACACACACACACACACACACACACACACACACACATGCCCACACACACACACACACACACACGCACACACACGCACACACACGCCCACACACACACACACACACACACACACACACACACACACACACACACACACACACACACACACACAGAGGATCTGAGTTTCATCTTTACTGTAGCAGGGCGGCTCTCAGCTTATTAACCTCCATATGTTTCCTTCTTCTCATCTCTGACTACATTATTGAACAGTAACTGTTACACGACGGTTTCATCATCTGAATGAATCAGCGGCTCCAACATCCCGTCATCTGGAGCATCTCAGCAGATCTTTGCATGATGCCAATAACGGCGTCGACAAGCTGGTTATTTACGCAGCGGCAGAAAACTGACATAAAACTGGAGAACTGTCTAAATATTTTAGGGAGCCTTTGATGAGGATGTTTGTTCACTTTCTTTGAAAGCCATAAAGTGAATTTTATTTTAATATCCAGGGTAGATATTACCCTGGACAATATCGAAACGTTTAAACATTTCCTGTCTCACAAAAGCAGTCATGTGACTTCATCTGGGTACATAAATAGAGGCGGAGCCAGAAAATGTAGAATTGCATTAACATTTTTTAACATGTTGTTAATTAATCAGAGTTAATACTTTAATGTGTCAGCGCTAGTAAAAAGTATGGCAACCCATCAGTTCCACTTTCAGTTGATTCTCCATGATGCTTTTCAGAAGCGACTGGTTAGCTTAGCAGTTTATGATGTTTTTATAGAGCAATTGCTGCAATATTTACCCATAACTGGCATCAGATCTGCAGGAGTGGAATATGTTATAATCACATCCTGTGTGCAGTAAATTCATACCAGATCATTACATTCCTTCCCAACATGAAAAGTGTCTGACTGTGTTAAAACGTTTAACCAGCCGTGAACCCAAACATCTGCTCATCAGGTGAAACCCTGGCTCTTCCTGCAGACACCAGGCTGGTTTTCTGTAGAAAACCTGAAGAGTTAAAATCCTGCCTGAACCGAAGCAGACCGATCCTCCAAATGAGTCAGATCCACCGTTTCTCCCCTCTGTGCAAACACAACAGCAGTCCATTAGAACGCTTTAAAGTGCAAATAAGAAAGACATTAAAAAGCCATTAAGAATTTTCATATCTGGTTCAACGTGTTTATCTGCAAAAGCAGTGGAGGTCAAAACAAATCAGTCAACAAATAGTCCGTTTTTATCACCTGGACACATTCAACAGCAAATCCAATTTAAACCAGGAAAAACCAGCAAAACACGAAGAACAATATCCTGCCCGCTTTTATTTCATTCAGGAGATTAACAAGATGCTTCCAGATTATTTTGGTAAAAGTTTTGTAAAGTTGAGAGTGACCCAGAGTGACCCTGGCTGAAGCCGTTCCCTCAGGACGACTGGCAGCTCCAGTCACAATCTGCGAACCGTTTGCTTTAAATTTTAAATCTGAGCCTGTCAGGTCGGCTCGTTAGCAGGATCCAAACCCAAACACAGCCAACCGTCCCGGTTAGAGTCTGCTCTGAAAGACGCCGCCGCTTTAATTGGCTAGAATTAGACGGTTACTTCAAATCCTCTTGAAAATGATGATTTTCTATGATTTGAGTAAGAAATTGGATCATTTTGTAATTTGTGCTAAATCTGCATGTCATCCTGCTGAGAGGCTGATGTTTTACCAAGACTTAATAAGTTAATTATCAAATAAATGAAAACAGAGCCACTTAAAACATCTGAAGCATATTAAATATTGGAAATGATTTCTGTTTTATTTATGATGAAACAAATTAGTGTAAAACGTTTCTGAAAGCCCAGCAGACTGAACTGAAACATTTACTTTCATTTCTATCTTTAAAACCATAATTTCCAGAATAAAAGTCAGAATTTCAACTTTCACAGTGTATTAGGAGACAGAAAGCCATGAATCTCTGAATCTCTTGATTATGACTTTAAAACTCAAAACTTTAACTTCCTGTTCCATGGTGGAAATGGGTTTCCATTAATCCGTAACTTTATCTGTAAATGATTTGCTATAAATTATTGGTAAATAGTTGAAATAATAAAAACATGATTTCCATTAGAAAGTTTGCTGTGGAAAATCTGAGCAGTTAGACGTGAGTCCCTGGTAGCCGATTCCTCAGCTAACAGTTTTATTTAGTTAAACCGCTGCGTTGACACAGGAGAGTTAAAGCTTTTTAATGGATTTTTTTTGCTGACGCTCAGATAATCTGGCGTAAAAACGGAGCAGAGCCTCTGAGAGCTTCACTTCCAAACCAAATGTAGGTCAAGTTTCCAGATCTCTGCAGGCTGAGTTTCCCATCTAGTAATCAAATATCTGTGATTACAGCTGTCAAGAGAAGTGGAGTTTTGATGACTACACTGAGCCCTCTGTGACAACTGAGGATGAAGAATCTGCATCTTCACATCCCAGACGAACCTCTTCTCTTTCCAGGGGATGAGGACGGCGAAAAGCAGGAGGGTGATGGACTCCCAGCATGTGAAAGGTCTGACCTCGTGGAGGGGGTGTCAAGAAAATCCGAGCTCATCCCACTTCCCCATGCTGGAGATTTTAGTTTAACAGTAATAATAAATAAAGTTATCTTTAAAATGAATCACTCAAGTGACATCAAGGCCCAGCAGTAGACTTAAGTGTCAATAAAGTTAGTTTAACAGTAATAATAAATAAAGTTATCTTTAAAATGAATCACTCAAGTGATATCTAGGCCCAACAGTAGACTTAAGTGTCAATAAAATAAATCTGGTTGTGTGTGTTGTTTTTGTCTCATGCAAACTTTGCTTTAATTTTACTTTTTTCTATCTAATCATAAGAAATCATAGTCAGTCAGAGAGAGTCATTAAACAGGAAAAGCAGGTTTCCTGGAAAAAGAGGAAGTAAGTTCCAGCCTGCAGATTTATAAAAATAGCTGAGACTATTCTTTATTTCAAAGGTAAAGTTTTAAAGAATGAAATCTAAACATTTTTGAGTAATTTGATAAGATTCAAAGTAAAATACTTATATTAATATTGGTTTACTTGTAATAATACTTACAGTTACATTTGTGGGAACACTTACAAGAAAAACAAGTAACTGTAACTTTGGCATCAAATAATTAGAATCATGGATTATTCTTGGTTTCTTTTCAGAAAAACATCTGTAATAACTCACATTAGGATTATAATAAGTATAATTAATAAGTTATGGTTATAAAATCATAAATGAATGATAAATCAGAGAAGCTAAAGAAAATAAATGTGATATAAATGTGATTTTGACATTGAACTTGAAATGGTGTAAAAGGTGTAACTGCAATTAAACATCACTGATATGTTGGAGGTAGAGAGTAGGTGAAAGGTGAAAGGCAAGGAACTAACAGGAGAGCAGAGATGATCAACGCCTTATTTAGAGAGTAGGTGAAAGGTTGTGCAGGCAATGGACATAGGAGGTTGAGCAACCCTGAGACATTAGCACAGACATCAGGAAATGTCTGTAAGACAGTGATGGATATGAGATCATCTGTCTAAGCAGTCAGAAACCCTATAAAAGGTGAGTGCAAAAGAGGAACCGTTCGTTGGATCCTCCGGGCAGCTTCGAGCCAAGATCGAGATGGACAAAGAACTCTGCAGCTGAAGAAGAGCCGGGGCCACGGAGCCGAAGACTGTCCGGCCATGGGGACCAACCCGTCAGCCCCACAACCTGTGGCTTCAAATCGCACTTCTCTCATCGGCTGGGTTCAGACCCCAAAGACAAAGATGAAGACAAAGACAAAGGCAAAGACAAAGAAGAAGAACTGGTGCCTTTTTTCCTGCCAGCACCAAGTCCTGTGTGACCTCACCATCCATGCGGAGAAGAAGCTCATCAGACCTACAGAGATTCCTGCCTTCGCCGATCAACATCTTCCTCCTGCTGCAACATCTTCTTCATCATCAGGCCAGGTCTGGGGATCGAAACGTCAAACTCCGTCCGTCTCTCTCAAAGGTTCCCTTTTCTTTTTTAGTTCTCAGTGTCAGCAGTAGGGAAAGATAGACTAGATGACTGATTTTACTTATTTGATTATTTCTGCTACTGAATTAAGCTGTACTGACCCTTGCAAAAATGCCTTACTAATAAAATATTTAGCATAAAGAAAATCTAAAAGATGTTGTGGACATTCAGTTAATGAGTCACCTTAAAGTTCTTTGATGGTTGTAAAATAGCTCTGATGTTTGATTCTGGAGAGGAAAAAGTTTAAAATGTTTTATAGGTTGCTGGTAGCCCAAATTTAAAACAACATCCTTGGGACTCGCCCGAGTCACTAAAACCTACCTGGTTCAATAACAAATGCAAGTTGTAAAATAAGAGAACGAGCGACCGTTAACAGGTGTGCTCTGTGAAACTAGTTGGCTGTAGGCTGCTCAGTCTGGCTAATTCACAGAGGGAAGAAGGGTGAGACACCTGGATGTAGGCCGTTAAAAATCAGGTGAATCGTTTCTCGAAACCAGCTTAAACAGAGTTTACTTCAGTTCTGGACAGGGTAAATCCCGGCAGATTTAGGAAACTCAATTAACCCGTTAGATGGAGAGCTGGTAGCACATCTCCCCTCTCAGAAGAGGAAGCAGAGAGTGAGAGAGTAGAGACAGGAAGGAGGGGGGGGGTGTTGCGCAACAACAAGTGGCGCCCGAACAGGGACTCGACTAACGGAGTAGGAGGGCCCTGCCAAGTCAGTAAAAACAGATGTGAGGATCTGAATAGCTCACTTGGTTTGTTAACTCTTAGGGAATAGAGTTAATGGTGACTGATAAGGCCGTCAGTCACAACCCTTGCATTAACTGTATGGCATACAGGTGAGGGAAAGCTTCTACTGAGGATAAATGACCGGATCCAGACAGTGAAGCTAGTAGCCAACATAGTCTAGACCCATCCCTGCTCAAGAGCGCAAAGAGAGGCTTTGGGGGATAGACAACTCGAACCGACAGAGAGACGGAGTGATGGATGATCACTTCGAGGAGGAAAATCTGGGGAAGAAACCGGAGGAAGCCGGCCGTCCAGATCGTTTGGAAAATGAGGAGAACTCAACAGAACTGCATCAGCTTTCTGCACAGCTACCCAGGGCACCCAGGGCAGCGGATGGAAAGTTTGTTCATCAAGAGCACAGTCCCATGGGGTTCAGTCTGCATGGATGTAGCAGAGCCAATGGGGACAACAGGAAAGAGAGGTGAGAAGTACCTCTTGATGCTGATGGACACAGTGACAACTGCTAGAAGAGCAGGTCTTCCCCTGCAGAGGAACTCCGTTCACGTCACAGAAAGCAGGGAGGCGAAGACACTTCTCCTTTTTGCTCAGAGAAGAAAAAGGGAAGTTGCAGCTCGAAGTGTCACTGAAAACAGGGCAGAGAGTTTGGATTAAAGCTCAAGATCGGCCTGCAACTACGGTGATCAAGCTGAGATTCAACGCCCGAGTTTTTGTAAAGTAAGTACTGAACTTCAACACAGTACTACTGATGAAGAAAGGGGTCCATGAGGAAGCAGTGCTCAAGCCAGTTCTTAGCTACAGCGAACCAGAACATTACGAGAAGATGGCCAGAGAATTAAGCACCATGCCATCCTACAGTAGACTGGCCACTATTACAGGAAGGTTGCCGTTCAAAGAACAACTTCAAGGCTTTGGACTGGGAGGGCCGTGAAGAAATTGGATTATGCTAAAGAAGAACTCCTGTCACCACCTGATGGATTAAAATGGAAAAGGATCATGATTACGGATAAAGCGTCATGATGCTTATGCTTTTTGCTTTGCTCTGCTGAACAGCCAGAATTTTTTTTTTTTTTGAGGCCTTCTGTCTCAGCCCATCTTCCCTAAAGAACCATCCCACATCCTGAAGAACTGACAGTTCATCCAGCGAAGGTTCTTGTAGAAGAATCAGAGCGATCCAAGTTTTCTTCGACATTCATCACCTCATGGGGGAAATCAAAACTCCAAGGAGGGGGTGTCAAGAGAAGTGGAGTTTTGATGACTACACTGAGCCCTCTGTGACAACTGAGGATGAAGAATCTGCATCTTCACATCCCAGACGAACCTCTTCTCTTTCCAGGGGATGAGGACGGCGAACTGCAGGAGGGTGATGGACTCCCAGCATGTGAAAGGTCTGACCTCGTGGAGGGGGTGTCAAGAAAATCCGAGCTCATCCCACTTCCCCATGCTGGAGATTTTAGTTTAACAGTAATAATAAATAAAGTTATCTTTAAAATGAATCACTCAAGTGACATCAAGGCCCAACAGTAGACTTAAGTGTCAATAAAATAAATCTGGTTGTGTGTGTTGTTTTTGTCTCATGCAAACTTTGCTTTAATTTTACTTTTTTCTATCTAATCATAAGAAATCATAGTCAGTCAGAGAGAGTCATTAAACAGGAAAAGCAGGTTTCCTGGAAAAAGAGGAAGTAAGTTCCAGCCTGCAGATTTATAAAAATAGCTGAGACTATTCTTTATTTCAAAGGTAAAGTTTTAAAGAATGAAATCTAAACATTTTTGAGTAATTTGATAAGATTCAAAGTAAAATACTTATATTAATATTGGTTTACTTGTAATAATACTTACAGTTACATTTGTGGGAACACTTACAAGAAAAACAAGTAACTGTAACTTTGGCATCAAATAATTAGAATCATGGATTATTCTTGGTTTCTTTTCAGAAAAACATCTGTAATAACTCACATTAGGATTATAATAAGTATAATTAATAAGTTATGGTTATAAAATCATAAATGAATGATAAATCAGAGAAGCTAAAGAAAATAAATGTGATATAAATGTGATTTTGACATTGAACTTGAAATGGTGTAAAAGGTGTAACTGCAATTAAACATCACTGATATGTTGGAGGTAGAGAGTAGGTGAAAGGTGAAAGGCAAGGAACTAACAGGAGAGCAGAGATGATCAACGCCTTATTTAGAGAGTAGGTGAAAGGTTGTGCAGGCAATGGACATAGGAGGTTGAGCAACCCTGAGACATTAGCACAGACATCAGGAAATGTCTGTAAGACAGTGATGGATATGAGATCATCTGTCTAAGCAGTCAGAAACCCTATAAAAGGTGAGTGCAAAAGAGGAACCGTTCGTTGGATCCTCCGGGCAGCTTCGAGCCAAGATCGAGATGGACAAAGAACTCTGCAGCTGAAGAAGAGCCGGGGCCACGGAGCCGAAGACTGTCCGGCCATGGGGACCAACCCGTCAGCCCCACAACCTGTGGCTTCAAATCGCACTTCTCTCATCGGCTGGGTTCAGACCCCAAAGACAAAGATGAAGACAAAGACAAAGGCAAAGACAAAGAAGAAGAACTGGTGCCTTTTTTCCTGCCAGCACCAAGTCCTGTGTGACCTCACCATCCATGCGGAGAAGAAGCTCATCAGACCTACAGAGATTCCTGCCTTCGCCGATCAACATCTTCCTCCTGCTGCAACATCTTCTTCATCATCAGGCCAGGTCTGGGGATCGAAACGTCAAACTCCGTCCGTCTCTCTCAAAGGTTCCCTTTTCTTTTTTAGTTCTCAGTGTCAGCAGTAGGGAAAGATAGACTAGATGACTGATTTTACTTATTTGATTATTTCTGCTACTGAATTAAGCTGTACTGACCCTTGCAAAAATGCCTTACTAATAAAATATTTAGCATAAAGAAAATCTAAAAGATGTTGTGGACATTCAGTTAATGAGTCACCTTAAAGTTCTTTGATGGTTGTAAAATAGCTGTGATGTTTGATTCTGGAGAGGAAAAAGTTTAAAATGTTTTATAGGTTGCTGGTAGCCCAAATGTAAAACAACATCCTTGGGACTCGCCCGAGTCACTAAAACCTACCTGGTTCAATAACAAATGCAAGTTGTAAAATAAGAGAACGAGCGACCGTTAACAGGTGTGCTCTGTGAAACTAGTTGGCTGTAGGCTGCTCAGTCTGGCTAATTCACAGAGGGAAGAAGGGTGAGACACCTGGATGTAGGCCGTTAAAAATCAGGTGAATCGTTTCTCGAAACCAGCTTAAACAGAGTTTACTTCAGTTCTGGACAGGGTAAATCCCGGCAGATTTAGGAAACTCAATTAACCCGTTAGATGGAGAGCTGGTAGCACATCTCCCCTCTCAGAAGAGGAAGCAGAGAGTGAGAGAGTAGAGACAGGAAGGAGGGGGGGGGTGTTGCGCAACAACACAGCAGATCTGCTTCCCAGATGAAGCTCGTTATGAACCCGGCGACGCCGCGGCTCCTCTGAGCTCCACAGGAAGTTGAAGCGGATTTCTGCAGCGGCGCTCCGATGATCCAGCACGTCTGTGATCGTTAGCCAACTGCAGACTCAACGTCACAACATGCTGATAATTAAAAGTTTGGTCTGGTGGTCATAAGCTCCTTCAGCTGTCTGATGCATTAAGAACTGAGGCGAAGCTCCCAGAGCGCAAGCTGACTTCCTCCATCCGTCGCTTCACTTCCTGTTGGCCATCGGACGTTTCTCTGGACGTGACGGACGCTCGTCGCTCTGACTACAGCAGGACTCATCACTTAGGAACTGAAACCATTTCTGCCGTTTCCACTTTGACCCCAGAGCTCTGAAGGTAAGAACGGCGCCTCCAGGGGCGGGGCTGCAGGGTTCAGCTGGCGAAACAGGTAAAAACACGTGAACGCTCCAACGCCTCTGCAGTTCCCTACATGTGGAAATAAAATGATGACGGATGTATTTAACATATATTTAGAAAACGCCTCTCATGGTGGCAACACGCTGCTTTTAGCTCATCGTTTTCCAGTTGAATCGTTCCTGTTATCCCTCTGGTTCTGGAAAAACTGAAAGGATTTTTACTTTTACTTATTTACTTTGTGTAACCATGGCAACAAGGTATGGCTTTAACAACATGGGAGCAATAGATCAGCATCTCAAAGCTAAGTGAAACCTGACCTTTGACCCCAAATCCCAGAGGAGTTGGATTCAGAGCAGAGAGACGGAGGAAGTTCAAACCGTTTCTATAGAGACCAGAAAATCTCACCCCGACTTCAACACTTGTTGGACCAACACGTCTCAACGCTGGTTGGGGAGAATCTTCCTCAGTGAACTGAAACTTGTTTGCAGTCCTGAAGTTGGGAAGCAGTGACAGGATATTAGAGGCGATGCGATTACAGTAAGCATCCTGCCTCGTCTCTTGTTCCTCCTGTCGTGCCTCTCAGTGGGTTCTCACGTCGCCGCGTTGTTTATCTGCTTCTCTATCACTTCCTCCGCTCTCCTGCCAGCAGGATGTTGGTGCGACTGCAGCCCGACTCTCAGAAGCTAATAGTGAGTTTCTGCGTGTGTGAGCAGCAGATATGAGAACATCAATCAGCAGATGCCCTGAAAGCAGCGAGGTGGCGTCGAGTCGCGCTTCGCTGCAGCAGCTGCACTTCATCCACATGTGCGGAAACACGGAGAGGAGAAAGTAAAGCAGGGAGAGCGAGATAAGCTGAGGGATCAGAAGTGGAGATGAGACAGAAACACATGAGACTGGAACTGAGAACCCAAACTCTCTCCTCCGTTTCCACATTTAGCATCTCGCCATCGCAAGTTTGGAGCGAATCTTTACAGCCCAACAGTTACTGCAGTTTATCTGGGAAACATTTCTAATAAATGATCTGACATTCTCACATTAGCACCAAATGTAGGAAAGATCCAGATCCAACAGATCCAAAGTCTAAATATGTTCAAATATGGAACAAAGGTCTACCAGGATATCTGAACTCATCTGCAGGTAGGATTTTATTTCTGAGCATTTGGACGTAGTTTCCTCTGAGGAATCGGTTTCTGCAGCTGCAGATAAGATGAGTTCAATATGTGCAAAGGCTTTTACACTCCCTGAGCTTTTTCACATTTCAAGCACAAACTGTATGAAAAATATCAGGTTTTAATCAAATGAACACAAAGCAGAGCGAGCTGAGGAGCAGTGACGTCCGTGAAACGTTTCTATTCCCATGAAGTAATCAGATTACAATTACTAATCCAAGTTGTTGTTCGTTACGGTTTTGACTGTAAAAAATACGTTTACATTTATCATTCTGTTTCTTTCACTTTGAGATGTTCTAAGAAATTCAAATTTAATTTCTCCTGCACATCACCCTGAACAGACCATGCCCAGCGTAAAACATGGTGGTGGCAGCGTCATGCTGTGGGGAAGCTGGTTGGAGTTGATGGGGAAAATCAGGACAATCCTGGAGGAAAACCTGCAGAAGAGCTGAGAGTGGGGTCAAAGTTCACCTCCAGCAGGACGAACAGAGATGGTTTAGAGCACAGCACATTCATTGCTTAGAATGGCCTAATCAAAGGCCAGACCTTCAATTAATAAAAAAAATAAATTGTTATATTTTATTCGTAAAACTTTCTAAAATCATCTTCCTCCCATTTCCACTGTGATCAGGCAGAAGTTTCTGGTTTCAGAGACGAGAAAAACGTTTGATTTCCACAGGAAACTCAGAACTAAAAACACGGAGAGACGATTATTTTACCACTTCAAACACCAAATATACATTCATATGCATTAATACACAGTGGAAACTGTTAGAAGCTAACAGCAGCTAGCAGCAGAAGCTAACAGCAGCTAGAATATTCAGTGAGAAGCTTGAATTCAAAGTTAACTTCAGCTTTAAATTAGAAACCCTGAACTGAAAACTGATCATATTTCATGCAGCTGTGAGGAACCTGCAGGGGGCAGCACTGCTGGTTGCTATAGTAACCACACAACCCAAAGAGATGAAATGAAACTGGATCTGTGTTTGTTCTGTTTTCAGGCTGAGCGATCTGCCAGCCAATTAGGCGGCGCTCGGGGACGAAGCGGCCAAGTTCAGGCGGCCATGTTGGGTCCCACGCTCAGCTGCACTGAGACCAACCAGGCTTTAATGCGAGCAGTAATGGTGGAGCAGGACGGATATGAACCCATAAAACTGACCCAGTCCGAGTTCTGATTCAGACTCATTCTGCAACATGTGACTGATTTATTTCTACATGCAAACAGTGACGGGTTTCACTGCAGGACAAACGTGTTCATGAAGGTATGAGGCGTTTCTGATTCCTTAATCAATTCAGATGTTCTGAAGGTACGATGGAAACTTTCTCTTCTGATTACAGAAATAAAATCGGAAATAAAATTTGATCTTCATGGCAGAAATCAATACAAAGCTGAAAAATGTCTGAAATCAACATGGAAGCGCTCAGGATGGTTTTCTTCTCTTTGAAACCAATCAGGTTTAACTCTGAGGTTTTACTGGTTTTCACATTTTTATGTAAATTTTAGTTCTGCAATATTTTTGCCTGAACTTGTCTCAGTGCTGCCCCCCTCAGGTTGAACCGTGTCGCCATAAAAGTCTCCAACAAAAAAAAAGTCATAAGATTTGCTGCCTTTTCAATAAAAACCAACTAGCGCTGCTAACGCCAGCGATGCTAACGCCTGCGCTGCTATCTCCAGCGCTGCTAACGCCTGCGCTCAGCGGAGTGGCCCAGTGTGGGGGTGTGGCCTTACGCTTGTATATGCCCACATTGTCTATTGGCTCCGCCTTCTTTGGTGTGTTTTTTCTGGGGGCGGGGCTATGTTCTCACTGGGGCGGGGCTACGTTTAAACGCCTCCATTGTGGTTCACATGTTATGTTCTGTGTTTTTCTGTGTATTTATTTCGAGTTTCTGTCTCTGAGTCTCCCTGTTTTCCTGTCTTACCCTTTGATTGCTCCCTGGTGTGTCTCGTTTCCTTGATTACTCCCTGGGTATTTAACCTCACCTGTGTCCTTTGTTCTTCGTCGGGTCCTTGTCTACCTACAGTCAGTTGTCGAGTGTGTTCTGAGTTCGTCGTCTCCTGTCCTTCGTTTATCCTGTTGCTACCGGAGTCTTTGTATTCCGCTCTGCTGTGCTGCCAGGATTTTGGACTATTTGGATCTGTTTTGTACAACTACTCATCATTAAAACATCATCATTTGCACTTCCACCTGGTTCCACCGCGTCTGCCTCACCATCCACCACCACTCTTTATGACATCACACTGATATAAGCTAATGACTCGTACTGTTAGCATCTAAGCTAGCTTTTGCACCAGTTCCATCTGGATCAGTTTATACCCATTTTATTAAGCCACTCTTGAAAACATGCCATTCAGCTGAAATAGCTGCTCATGGAAACTAATTAAAAGGTTTAAAACAAGTGAAAGTGTGAGACGTGCAGCTCACAGTGCAGCCTGACACTTTGAACACATCTGAGCCCAAAGCTTTGAGCTGACTGCTGACTAAGCACAAGGTCAACTAAATTTCTATTCCCTCTAACTTGACACAATATGGTTTTCTTTTTTCTTTCTCCTTTCTGTCACAAACAGAGAGAAACAGAGAAACTTTCTTCTGAAGCCATTGTACTTAAAACAGAAGTGATTCCTTGGGGCTTGCCTACAATCGCCTCAGTCAGCCGTCTCAGCCTGGATTTCAGGTTGAAACTCCGCTGAGCTCCCCAGTTTTTGGCCAACCATTACCTCAGGCTATTTGTACAAATTGCCCATGTCACACCTGGTCATAGTTCTTGTCTGTATCAGCGCAGTGCAGCAGGTCTGCACTGGGGAAATAAATGTGGCGATGCAGAGGAGGGCGAAGGCAGAAGTTGGCACATGTTGCATCAATCTCCCGTCACAGCGACTCGGTTTGGCCTCCGTGTCCCAGGAAGAGACGCGTGTGGACACGCAGAGACGGGGGAAAACATTTCCATTAAGATGGCAACAATTACAACCAGGCTCAGAAGAATAATTGGCAATGTTGGAGAATTTTAATTTCTTAGAAAGCTTTCCTGACAGAAGCTCACCTTAAAGTCTGGCAGGCCAGAGAAATGGAAGCAGGAAACACGGCTAACGAGGCTTTTAATCAGCAGGAGTTTACAGGAAATCCACATCAGCTAATGAGTCGACTGGAGGTCAGGATGCAGGTACAGAGGCGCGGTGGGTACGTACCTGCCCACCAAGCAGGAAGCAGAGGAAAACAAGCTGCTTCAAAGTGAATTTAACTTTGACTGGGATCTGGATCGCTGCTGTTTCTATCAACGTTTTTTGATTTGAATTTTAAAGCATCAAAATAGAAACGGTTGATGGAAACGGCAAAATCTGAAATAACTTCCTCAATTTTGCATAAAAGCTTTTACACTTGAGATGGTTTTTAGGTTTTCTAAAGAGTTAACGCACCAAAGAGAAGATGAAAACATAAATACCATCCATAAATTCTGACATAGCAAACGCTCCCATTCACTGAGAGTCTGTGCCTTACCAGAGCCACCAAACTGAGAAGTCCAAACCTGCAGCCAGCTGTCATGCAAGTTTTGAGTGAACTTTTAAAATGCTACAATAAAGAAGAAACAAGGAAAATGCAAATTAAGTGTGTTTCTATCAACTGGTTTAGAGCAAACCTTCTCCAGATGTTGACGCTGCGCACAGCTGTAATAAACAGGAAGTGGAGGCTGGCACTAGCAGGAACACATCTCAGGAAAATAGAGGCTCCTCTGCTCCAAGAGGGACGTCTAGCGCCTCTGGTAAGGTAGAGACCCACCGTGGATGGGAAACTTGTTTCCATTGCCACGTTAGCGCATTAACTCTTTCTCAGAGAAGTCGACCACCACCTCCAGCCAGTGTAAGATGTTTTTACAGAAATTAAGAAGTTGTTTGTCATTTTGTTGTTTCCATCAAACTTTTCTTATGCGATGCTTCAAAATGTGGGTAAACAGAAGTTGATGGAAACACGGCTAACATGGAGCTGGACCTCAGAGGAAGTTTCCACCACCCTGATGGATCCACACCATGAAGAATCAGGGTCTTCTGAAGGCAGGAAACAGTTTAACCTGGAACTAAACATCTGAATCAGAGGAATCTCTCTGGTCCTTTTCCTGCCTGATTTCTGCGACGTTCAGGTCTAAAAGAGGCTCAGAAACCCCTCAGAGTGTCGTGAACAAAGCTCCGACGTTCAACTTAACAGCAACAGTGTGGAGCGGCGGAGAGGCGCGGCCTGAACTGGAGGACGGAAATAAATCGTTTGTTCTGAAAAGAAAATATGTCTGAATAAAAGACGCCTATAGAAACACACATCCAGAGTCAGAGGCACCGCTGGGTGTGACACTGAATAAATGATCAAGCCTGAGAAACAACATCGACTATAAAACCTCCCTATCATAATAAGGAGCCTCTCTGAATCAACTGAAAACAACGACTCTGTAATTAACAGGAGCAGAAACATTTTCCTCCTGCTTCACAGCACATCATCCTGCTCCTCTTGGCTCCTTTTAGGAGTGTTTTAATTAGGATCTGGCACCGAGCACGAGTAGAGCCGCCGACGCCGCCGCAGAAGCAAAGGAGGCGGATTAGCAGAGCTGCTAACAGCTGATGATGTCATCATGTTACTGTAGAATATCGTCTCTGCTGCTGGATGCTGAGCTGTTAGCATGTTAGCATGAGACTGGCATACAGCAACAGTCAGAGGCCTGTTCAGATTCGTTGTGATACTGACTGCTACAGGAGCTCCTTCCTGCCCACAGCATCACCATCAACAGATGATTTATTAACATTTCACCTCCATCTATCCAACCAGGACAGACTCATTTCTCCCACTTTGAAGTAAATAAAGTATTTTTAAATAGAGATCCATTAAAAATCACAGTTTTCTTGTTTCTGCTGTGACTAATTTGTGTGGAGAGCGCCGGCCACTGCAGCTGAGGTCCTGCACTGTGTGGCTCCATTTCCCATCAGGCATCAATTATTTCAGTGTAAATAGTCATTTGTAAAGTGATAAGTCGTGTCAGTGAAAATGAGAGCTAATTAGATTAGAAAACTTTCCTAATGACTCTGTTTCTGCTCGTCTCTCCGCGGCGCGTCGAACTGGCAGCCGGATGAGTTTAACGTTGGATTAGGAGAATTTAGCAAACGTCAGAATAAACTTTCTGACTCAGCTGTTTTTCTCCTCTGCTTGGTGACTAAAAGAAAAATAAACACTGAAAAAGTTTCCAAAGTATTTCACTTTTCTCCCTTTGAAGTGTCACTTTGAGAGGTGGCTGTCTGTTTCAGCTTTCGTTCAAAGCGTTCTGCTGAACTGCAGCAGTGAAAACGACTCAAAACTCCTTCAGCAGAAATGAGACAAATCCCTCAAAGCTCGATGGTCTGGCCTAAATACTGAGCCGGATTAAAACTGCTCATTTCTGCTACAATAATTATGTGACTGGATATTATGACAGACGTAACAATCTGGGGTCAGTTTAATGGAGAGAGTTGAAGAGGTACTTAAAAAGAGATTTTCTCTGCCAGGATAAATAAGACAAATTAAAACCTTCACTCCACTTTCTCTGCCCTGAACACCAGATTATGGATTATTATTGAAGCACATTATTAGTCCTATCATAGAAGCTACAGTTGGTGAATGAATGTAGGACAGTTTTCCAGTCACGGCTCATGAAGTCTTGACCTGCCTTAAATGTTTCATGCAGGTGAAACACAGGGACAGGTCTCCAGTCCATCAGGGGGCGACAGAGACAAACAGGACAGACAACCATCCACACACCGAGGGCCCGACGAGGACGGAACGAAGTCGGACTGTCGATGCGAGGTGACGAGGTCGTTTTCATAAATCCTTCACAGTCAGTGAAACCGTCCAGCTGCAGTAACGTCACGATGTTTGGTCATTTGGTTTAAACGCAGAGAAGAACAACGTCTCCCAAAGTTTCCAGAGAGTCTGCAGTCTGAACGCTCATGTTGCGTTTTACCCGACTTTTATGTCATTAACGTGAGACATGCGTCAAAATTCAGCACCAGAAGAGGCTAGGCGGCCATCTTTACTGCCGTAAACAGAGCGCCGGGCGGCCATCTTTACTGCCATAAACAGCGTGCCGGGCGGCCATCTTTACTGCCATAAACAGAGCGCCGGGCGGCCATCTTTACTGCCATAAACAGCGTGCCGGGCGGCCATCTTTACTGCCATAAACAGCGCGCTGGGCGGCCATCTTTACTGCCATAAACAGCGCGCTGGGCGGCCATCTTTACTGCCGTAAACAGAGCGCCGGGCGGCCATCTTTACTGCCATAAACAGAGCGCCGGGCGGCCATCTTTACTGCCATAAACAGCGTGCCGGGCGGCCATCTTTACTGCCATAAACAGCGCGCTGGGCGGCCATCTTTACTGCCGTAAACAGAGCGCCGGGCGGCCATCTTTACAGAGCGCCAGGCGGCCATCTTTACAGAGCGCCGGGCGGCCATCTTTACTGCCGTAAACAGAGCGCCGGGCGGCCATGTTTACAGAGCGCCAGGCGGCCATCTTTACAGAGCGCCAGGCGGCCATCTTTACTGCCGTAAACAGAGCGCCGGGCGGCCATCTTTACTGCCGTAAACAGAGCGCCGGGCGGCCATCTTTACAGAGCGCCAGGCGGCCATCTTTACAGAGCGCTGGGCAGCCATCTTTACTGCCGTAAACAGAGCGCCGGGCGGCCATCTTTACAGAGCGCCAGGCGGCCATCTTTACAGAGCGCCGGGTGGCCATCTTTACTGCCATAAACAGAGCGCCAGGCGGCCATCTTTACAGAGCGCCGGGTGGCCATCTTTACTGCCGTAAACAGAGCGCCAGGCGGCCATCTTTACAGAGCGCCGGGCGGCCATCTTTACAGAGCGCCGGGTGGCCATCTTTACTGCCGTAAACAGAGCGCCGGGTGGCCATCTTTACTGCCATAAACAGAGCGCCAGGCGGCCATCTTTACAGAGCGCCGGGTGGCCATCTTTACTGCCGTAAACAGAGCGCCAGGCGGCCATCTTTACAGAGCGCCGGGCGGCCATCTTTACTGCCGTAAACAGAGCGCCGGGCGGCCATCTTTACTGCCGTAAACAGAGCGCCAGGCGGCCATCTTTACAGAGCGCCGGGCGGCCATCTTTACTGCCGTAAACAGAGCGCCGGGTGGCCATCTTTACTGCCGTAAACAGAGCGCCGGGTGGCCATCTTTACTGCCGTAAACAGAGCGCCAGGTGGCCATCTTTACAGAGCGCCGGGCGGCCATCTTTACTGCCGTAAACAGAGCGCCAGGCGGCCATCTTTACAGAGCGCCGGGCGGCCATCTTTACTGCCGTAAACAGAGCGCCGGGCGGCCATCTTTACTGCCGTAAACAGAGCGCCGGGCGGCCATCTTTCTAGCTTTACCTCTCATAGTTCAATGCAACACATTATCATAATCTCACACAAACCATAATTGTTACACAAAATGAATATTCTGGGGCCTAACTCCGACTCCTGAGGGACACCACAAGGATTTTTCAAACATGCTGAAGAGAAACTGCCCAACATGCCACAATCTTCATCCAATCATTTCCTTTATTCTGAAACCATTGTGCTTCCTAACTTTACATTGTGATTAACGATGTCAAAATCGATAGTAAAATTAATGAAAACTTGGATTATCTCACACCAATGTACCCATAACAACTGTAGCATAAAACATAGAAAGGGTCAAGGAGTGTAAATACTTTTTCAGTCCACCGTAGCACACTGACTTCCCAGCTCTGTGGAAACATGAATAAAATCAGAGTATTTCTGAGCTCAAAGCTTCGCTCTCATACTTTAAAGCATAATTGGAATAGAGCTGAGATCCTGAGAGTCAAATGGTGAATTTTGATTTACCACCAGCTATGCTGAAATTCTGCTAAGGCAGCATGGAGACGTCTTTCCTTCCTGTCTCCTCTGGAGCTTTAATCCCATCTGAAGGAGACGGAGCGCTGGTGAAGCTGCAGGCGTCACCGGAGGCCCAGCTGACCGCGGTCACACGGCACACCTGGTCGCTGCAGCCATTACTCCTCACACAACCGCAGAAATGAGAAAACATCCTGGAACTATCAGAATATTTTCATGTTTCTGCACCATTTCAATGTCCAATACGCTCCGACACAGAGCTCTGAAGGAAATACATCAGCCCACCTGCTGTTTCCTCTCAATGAAATATTTCACTTAAACAAACAAATGATAAATCCAAACACCTGAGCAAAAACTGCTTTCATAACATAAATGTAGTTTATGAAGAATTGCTCAGTTCTGGGTGAAGCAGTAAACACAACCTAAACCTGCTGAACTGAACTGAATTCAATTCAGACACATTGGAAGATTCTCTAGCAAATCAATCAAATTTAGGTCTTTGACTAGACCACAACTAAATCTTTATTTTGCTTGTTGAACATAGATGAACTTTCTGCTGCCAGAGCAGAAAATCTTCCTCATTTAATGAATTCCTGACCATGATACTGCCACCACCATGTTTGACTTCAGGTCTGATGTTTTATGGGAATCCTTCTGGATCGATCAGGTTGTGCTGCTTCAGGTGTTTGAACGACGTCCTGTTGAATTGATTGTTCCTGCAGTAATTTAAATACATTTAAATAAATGAAGTGAAACATGTTTTATTTGAATTGATATTAAAATTATTTTAACAATCGGCAACGTTCAGGTTCCCCACATGATGACTAAACAGAGGAAAGTTTCCAGTTCAGTCCAGGTTGGATGTTCTGTGGATCCTGACCAGCGGGTCAGACGGATCGTGTTCATGTCAAATGCATCTGACCTTTTGACCCCAGGGGCCAGAGACATTTGGACGGACAGAAACCCAGACGGGCTGCTGATTGTCCTTCAGCTAGCTGCAGCTCAGACACGTCGAGCGAACCCGACGGCCAAAACACCAGGATGAGAAACAACAACCAAAAAACACAACAACAAATATATATTCATATATTCTGAAGAAAAGACGAGAACACCTGGAAGTTAGGAGACTTTTAACAGAAACAAAATAAATGTTTTTTCAGTTTTCAGAACTTTAAATAGATTTTTTTTCACGTTTGATTGAGGATCAGATGTTGGATCGCCATGACGACGGGTGTCACATAAAACCTGCAGAACCAGGAGTGTTTCACATACTTTACATGATTTCTCTGTGTGTTCATAATTATGTCCAGATCATTAAACTTTAATGCTGTTTATTTAAAGGGCCAGCCACATCAATTAGCATGAATACTTCAGTCAATTAGCATGAATACTTCAGTCAATTAGCATGAATACTTCAGTCAATTAGCATGAATACTTCAGTCTGCATGTAAATGAGCCACATTTAGCCACACAGGCTCATTTCTATCTGCAGTTCTGCTCAGGAGCATCTTATAAAATCCACATCACTAATAAAATAGGGCAAAAGAACATTGGAAATTAATCTCAAACCAGAGAGATAATCATTTATGTAAATGGAGAACATGATCTGATATCAAAATGCAGAATTATTCATAAAGAGATTTAAAAGAGGCTTTTAGGTTCTTATGATAATAATAAAACCAGGAAACATTAGAGACCGAGGATCAGTGTAGCACTTAAATCCTTCTGACATACTTCATAATGTGTTGTTGTAACAAAAACAACTTTAACAGTAAAAGTGTGAGCGGCTTGGAGAGCAGCAGACTGTTAGCGGCTGGAGGCCGAGCCGATAACAAGCAAAACTAAAACTGTCTGACATTTTTGTTAAGGACAACTTTCCCCTAAAATCACTGCAGAAGGTCTCTTTACTTTCCCCCTGAGAGTCTCCCTAATAAAACCGACAGACAGGAAAGTTTCACACTTTGGTTTGAAATAAAGTGACTCTTCAGCAGTTCGTCATGTGGAGCCATAAAACACAAAAGGAGCCGAAGTCGTGGTTTTCTGATCCTCCGTAAAGCTCCTGTCGTCTCCACCCAACCGTGCTTTTCTGTCCACGTTTCGCTGCTTCTGCTGTTAACAGAAAAATAAAACGCAGCTCATCCGCAGTGTTGTCATGCCAACGATTATTTTTCTAAAATTAGAAAAATTACAGCTCACGTTAATTTAAAGAATTTTCTATAAACACTAATTAAATAACGCAATGATCCCAACTGCAGTTATGGGAAATATTGTTTAAAATATATTTGCTTTTTCGTTATTTGTTTACTGTGGAAATACAGCAATGCATTCTGGGTACACAGTGGAGAACCTGAGGAGAGGAAACGGATCAGTCTTCACCACTTCAAAATAAGAGCATATAAACGACAGATGTTGAACTTTATTTAACTGGAAGTTTACAAAAAACAGAACGTAAATTCCCAGATTAATTATAATTAATCAGGAAAAATTCATTTAGAGGAAGCTAAATACGTTAAATGTTTCCAAAGTTCACAAAAACGCTAACGCGCTAAACAAAGCTAATCTGCTAATGTTAGCGCTTTACCAGCAGTGTGTTCACCTCTGAGGAAGAGATGATTTGGTATTTAGTTGTCATAACAAAGCATAAATATTTATTCTGCTGCGTTAGTTTTAACCTGGCCGCAGCTCTGGCTTAGTTAAAGTAACGAGCTGATAACACAGTTTAGAAACTATTTTTATTCATTAATCATTTATAAATTTTATGTTTCTTTAGCTTTCTTGGGGAAAACACTGGGAAATGTTACATCAGGACTACTGAACGTCTTCTGGAAGCCGCTGCTGTGAAACAGCAGCTTTTATTAGAGCGGAGAGATTTTATTTTATTAGCATATGAAGCAGTGGGAGCAAAAACAAGCCTTTGATGGCTCTTATGTTCTCCATGGTTTATATCATCCCTGTTTGCTTTCTTAATGCTGCATTTTCAGGCCCAAGACTCTAAAACAGAGACGAGCTTCATAAAGTGAACATAAAGTCGGCCTGAAAGCCAATGAATGCAGCCATTAGTCTCTCATCTTGTAGAGTGGAAGTGCGGTGTGTAAGTACACAAGCTATGAGGCCGACTGGCAGGAGAAACAAAGATGTTATTGTAGCTCACAGAGCATCTAATGGCTTCCTGTAGTGATGAAGGTGATGTTTGAAATAAGAGCTGCTCCTGTAACCCAGTTAAACTTAATGAGCTGAGAAACTCTGAGACGTTTCTGTGAAGAGGCTGGATCGGCTTCAGCCACAGAAACCGGAGATGCAACAGCAAACAGGTGAATCGAGCCAGCAGGTAAATACATGGAATAAAAACATTAAATACTTTTGATGTGACTCTAATACCTGTGGCTCAGTTTGTTTTACCTCCCAAATAAATATAAAGGTGTTGCCAAACACCGAGTAACAGGGAAACCCGTCCATCTGTCCATCTGTCCGTCCCTCTGTCCTGTCAAACGTCTCTTCCTCCATCCCACCATCGCTCCTTAACTAGATCCTCCTCTTCCTCTGACTGAGGCCAACGTCCAGCTGGAAGGGAGAAACTGACTCTCATCCATCCAACAGAACCGCACCGACCTGGTTTGAGCTGTCGGTCCTTCAGCGCCTTTGCATGCTCAGCGGGTCAAGAGGCGGCCCGCACTGGGAACGGGCTCCACTTTGTGCCAACAATGTGATCACAGCTCTTATTAAAATAATATTTAAAGCAAAATCAACACATCATGCAGATTCCATAAATCCATCAGGAAATGAGAGGATCAGGAGATTTTCCCCATTTAGGCACCAAACACATGTTGCTGATCTTTATCCGAACTCAAACAAAGAACATTCTGTCTGTTGATGTGCTTGCAGAATGACTGTGTTTCACTTTTAAAGCTTTAATGTACCAGACCAGGTTACGAGTCAGAGGTGAGTAAAACTGGTTGCTTTGAGCTCTAGCTGATTGTTTGAAGTCAGCGCCTCTAAGCGTGTCAGAGCGGATCTTACCTGATGCTCTGTGTCTCCAGTATGTCCGGGTCTGAGGCGTTGAGTGACGCCACGAAGCTGCCCACTGGGATGTTTTCCATCCTGGTGACAACCAGGGGGTCCGGGAAGAAGACGGGTCCCTCGTTGATGTCCTCCACTGTGACGTGGACGGTTGCCGTGGAGCTGGGACCGTAGCCGACATCGGGAACCAAAGGATCCTCGTTCTCCACTCTGATGAGGAGTGTGTGGAACGCCGTGGTCTCGTAGTCCAGAGGCTGAAGAGGAGAAACGACGAAGAACGACGAGGTTTAAACGATGAGGTTTGGTTGTTATCTATGAGTTCATGCTGGAGTAGTCTCACCTTGACCACTGACAGCATTCCTTCGTTGTTGTCTGGGTTGGTTTGGACCTCAAAGCTCTGTTTGGGATCTCCGCTGATGATGGAGTACATGGCTCGCCAGGCGCCCGTGGCCGGGTCGTCCCGGTCGTCCACCGTCAGGTTGACCACGACGCCTCGGGAGCCTTCATGCACACGAGCCTCAAACTGACGAGAGAACCACAGAGACAAACATGAGGGAGGGAAACCAAACTCTACTGGACCTGGAAGGGTTGGTTCTGGTAAAGACGATGCTGGGACACGAATTTCAGAACTAAAAATGGATTTCAACAATATGAAAAATGGCATTATAGATAAAATTACATAGTGTCTCTGAAGCACAGAAATACTGGAAACAATCAAACATTATTATCAAATTCTTCCTCAGAGAAAAAGTGAAACACAAAATTTAATCTGGATGAAAAAATGAAGCTTTTCCTGCCATGTGGATGAAATGTTCATCAGACGGGACATTGACCTTTAACTCAACACAACGTGTGTTTATTTCACTTAAACTGTGTGTTTATTCACAGTGTGTGTTTGTTTCATTTAAACAACACACACACACACTGTGTTTAACTGAAGTAAACACAGTGTGTGTGTTTACAACACACACACTGTGTTAAACAGTGTGTGTTTGTTGGGATGAAGTGTGTGGAAAGTTAATGGCAAAGTAATTATTATTGTTTTATTATCTTAGTCTGATGGTAAAACGCTGTGTGTGAAAGTCATGATGCATTTAGCATGCTGAGGTGAGTAAATCCTGATCAGTGCAGACAGAATGTCTCCATAGCAAAACATTAGATTGAGAAATAATTTCATTAGATCATTAAGATGATTTTTGTAGCTCATAAATATATTTGTGTAATCCAATCAGTGACATCCACCAGATGAGTTTATATAAAGGTTTGTAAAACCCAGCTTTTATTTTGATAGTCCACTTCTGGTTACCAACAGGTGAATTTGAATATTAGCTGTGAGATTAATATTTAGTTTGCAAACTAAATATTTGGATTGAAACTGTGACATTTATAAATGAATTATTAACACGGTGATTTTGAAAAATGAACCCCATTTTTCTCTTTTATGACTAAATAATCACAATTATTGTGTTAATGTTTGACTGTGATGCAGCGACAGCAGAGTGCTGCTGTTTACATGCTTCAGCTTGATGAAAGCAGCTGCTAATCAGGAAACTTTGGATGATTTGGACCAGAGGAAAACATTAATATTTCATAGAGAGAAATAACCTCATTCAGAAACCTGACTGCTTGACAGGCATGTTTTGACTTTTTACATTACTTGTACATATTTAGCTTTTTTTGTGGGAGATGGGGAATTGTTCAGACTTTCTTCTTTAAGCTACA
This sequence comes from Xiphophorus maculatus, assembly GCF_002775205.1. NCBI lineage: Eukaryota > Metazoa > Chordata > Actinopteri > Cyprinodontiformes > Poeciliidae > Xiphophorus > Xiphophorus maculatus. The sequence continues at coordinate 994,611 of NC_036444.1, read as the reverse complement.
GACTTGTCTGAATGTCAAACCTTAATAGACAGAGAGACAGACAGAGAGAAAAATGGAATATATGTGAGATTTTCTGGAGTCAAATCCAAGAAAAGCCTTCAGTGTAGCTTTAATTCCCTGGACAATACACACATCAAGCCACAGCTAAATAAACAACTACTCACACCCAGAGTCCTTACAGTGCATCTCATTTATTGTTCAGTGTCAATCACTTCCCACCTCGTTGTTGGCAGCGCCTCAGTCAGATTCCTATCGATGCGCTCTGCCAGGTTCCCACTAAACACCACATTGTGATCAGGCACAAGCAATTCTGTCAGCTTGTCTGCATGTGTGTGTGTGTGTGTGTGTGTGTCAGAGCCATTATTGTGTCAGAGCTTACAGCGTAATCTTTCAGACACAGAACAGGCTGTTTAAGGATGGCGTTGGTCCGGCCCAGATTACTGTGTCTCCTGTCACCCACAGCATTGTTGTTCCACAGATTACCCTCTTACTGCTTTACACTTCCTTGCTCTGTGCATTTATCTGAAGAGAGACGAACATTGATTTCTCCTCTTCTCTTTCTTTGCCACCTTCCCTATTCATCGAAAGCTGGTTAGGAAACACTCTGAGCCACTTTCAGTCATTTAGGCCAGAGTATGGAACATGTCGTCCCAAAGCGGAGGAGCTGGCGCTCGCTCCAACGAGCTGGACGATTGTTGGGCCTTTTGTCCTGCAGGCCTGTGGCAGTTCTGCTCTACAACATGATCTGTACAGTAGAATATGTTAAAGCATTGAAAACACACTGCTAAAGGAGGAAACAGCATGGATGCAGAACATACGGCAGGCTGACGTTTTGAGAGTCAAACATTACAAACTGTAATTTGGTTATTTATCCTGTCAGAAGAGAACAAAATGGAGGTTCACTCTTCAAATTCATATTTTCAGCATGTTATTTATTCATTTATGAAAACTTAATTAGCAAGACAAATAATTAGCTAATTTTCAAATTCACTTCCTGATAAGCAGAACTGGACTACCAAAATAAAAGCTGAGTCTCCTGAACACCAACTCCTGCCTTCAAATTGCTTCATGTCACTTCTTCACCATCGTTTCTTTTCCTCAACAAACGACGAGTCGCTTCGGTGCGAATACAGACGATTACCGATGGATCTACAGACACAGGATGGACCAGCATCAGAGGATTCAATCTCAGCTTTTATTTTGATAGTCCAATTCTGCTGATCAGGAAGAGAATTTGAATATTAGCTCAATATTCAGCTGAGAGCTAAACTGTAAATGTTTGACTTTATAAACTCCTGCATTATTTAGTGAAAACCATTGTGAGTTTTTAACAATGGCAGCAAAATGCTTCACATGCCACAGCTGTATTTCCCTCTGAGCCTCAAACAGAACGTTCTGAGTCCAGTGTTCACACACACACGCACACGCACACGCACACACACACACACACACACACACACACACACACACACACACACACGCACACGCACACGCACACACACACACACACACACACACACACGCACACGCACACGCACACGCACACGCACACGCACACACACACACACACACACACACACACACACACACACACACACACACACACACACACGCACACACACACACACACACACAGCTCCAGCAGCTTCCCAGACCACAGACGGCCAGCCGGGTTTAATCATGCGGGGCAGCCATGCGGATGGAGCGAACCTGCATTCTGTGTGCTGCAGCCTCTGCCCTGCTGCTGATAAGGCCCCAATTCCTCCTGCAGCACAAAGCGCCCAGTCACCTGAAAGACCGGCAGGAAATGACTAACGACTAATCAGAGCACCTGGCCTGAAATGACTTGAACACATTAAGAGGAGAGAAGAAAGAGCTGGTTGGTGGAGTTCGGAGGCAGGACTGGAGCTTTGGGATCGACTTTTATCGCCGTTTCTGGTTTGTTTGCAACATGAAGGCCTCAAGAAGGCAGAAAGCGACAGCAATGGCTTCAAGCAAAGAGAGGAATCTGAATCGACTTCCATTCAGATCAGCCTCTTCATTTCTCCCTGACCCGACATTAACCGGGTCCTCGGATCCACCGCGACCTGGACCCCACTTCCACCGAACCCCCGACCGGGACAGTGGAGGTCTGCTGCATGAGGGCTAAACGAGGCAGCATGACACACACACACACACACACACACACCCCGGCCCGCACACACACAGGCCCGCACACACACACACACACACGCCCGCATACACACATGTTAAAACATGTTTGTTTCTCATTCAGTGGGTAGAAAATCCAGGAATCTTATTTAAGAGTATCATTAAAAGTAATTTTTTTCCATAGTTACTCACTTAATTGTAATTAGTTACTGCCCAACTCTGTGTAAACGTGTTGTACAATATTTATTCTGATTAAATGTTATATACGGTTATTCTTCAGTGCAATAAATCAATTATTCATGGGAACAAAGCATTTAAAATAAAATGAAATTGAATTTTACAAACATAAAAAGTCCTGAGTAAGTTAAAGCCTATAAATAATGTAAGAAAAAATAAATCTAATAAACCAAAAGTAAGCTACATTGTATATTTTATTTGTGAAATAAAATAATCTGTATAATTGAAATCTTTAATTTCTCAACTCTAATCTGTGAACAAGTTTCTCATTTTCCATCAACTATTTTACTGATTAAAACAGGAAACGTTGCTGATGTTGTGTCAAAATAAAAGCTACTTAAAGTCTGATTGTGTTTGAAATCCATTTTTTTTAACATCCAGGTCTTCTTTTTAATAAAGTGATTGTTAGAGCCATAAATAGGAAATATTTAAGTTATTTGTATGATGGTTTGTTTTTTATTATATTTAGACTGATATTTGTTCAGGCCATTTTTATTGTGAAATTTAGATTTATTTTGAAAGGCTTGCTTCCTGTCGGGCCATATATTGTATTAGAAAAACTACTGACGGATTACCAAGACACGGAGCAACACAGTTTTTGACCGTGTAAACTGTGTATGTTTTGGAAAAGGAAATAGAGGAATTGTAAAACTGATGTATCGTCATTTTTGTATTTGCATTTTTTCGTTACTTTTTACTGATAAAGAATTTTCGTTAAATTCACGGTTTGCACGCGTCCTTTACTTCCAGTGTCTAAGGAATGACACAGATATTGGATCTGTTGCCTTAACACTGATAAACAGGAAAGTGTTGAGGAGTAAAAACAAACATTCAGCTTCATATCAAAAAGCTTCTTTATCAGTTGTTTAATTTTCTGTCAATTAAACAACTGATAAAGAAAAATAGATTAAAACATGTCAAGATATAAAACTTCTCACTTCCATCTTAAATCCAAAACTATATTTATTTTCGTCTCCAAAAAGCCAAAAACTGATGATTCATTTCACTTGAGAGAAAAATAACCCAAAATATCACAAAATCGTAAACAGTTCATTCATTTTAGACTCACAAACCTGATTGTAAAAGTGAAATTTAAGTTTTCTAACTTTTGATTTAGATTTTTGCAGAATGCGTAGCATTTAAGAAGTTATACTTTAATGCCATGATTATTCCCCATGTGACACTTTACATAAGCTGGTCATCTGGTTACAACTTTAAAATTAACTTATGCTGTTTATCAGCAAGAGTTAAATGAGTTAGATTAAAATAAAAGAATCATAAAATAATTTTCACTTGAAAATCATGAGCAACTTATTTGGGACAAAATCTTAAAGTGTCTTGATTCTGTCTTGGTTTATAAAATATTTCATGGTATTACACATTTACATGGAGCGTACCACAAATAAGCAAAACTGTCTATAAATCTGAGATAAACTATTTTGTTACATTTTACTTTTCATGTTATTTTACTGATGCTGAGAATATTGCGTCACGCTGCTAATAAGTTCCCATTTCTGGGATGAATAAAGTTCAACTAATATTATCATAAATAAAAGAACAAAAATCAACAGATAAATGTTTAACTTGGTTCCTCATTCAGCTTTTCTCTGCAGACTTACAAAGTGTCAAAGGTCAGGCCGGCCTGTCTGGAGGTCACCGGATGATGAACATGAACTTTTAACAAAGTTCATGTTCAGCCAATCAGCTTCTGCAGGCTAAGCCAGGCCAGATGTTTGATTCATGAAAAGTAATCAGAGTATCTCTGCCTCCACAGCGTCAGCAGCATTCAGCTGATTCCTCTCCAGATGGAGGTGAAGCGCGTCCGGGCGTTAGGCCTGGCAGAGCGACGCACAGCTGGCGGCTTTGGAAAATCAATGAAATTCCATCCGACACGTTAAAGCCACGACAGAAACGGCCTCTTGTTCCTCTAATTTGCTTTTCAGTGAAAACCCAAAAACCCTCCATGTTCAATCCTGACTCCACGATGTCAGATACATCCCAGCTCCCGGATTCTGGCAGTGAGCGAAGCGGCAGGAACACGTGTTCAAAAGCAGATGTAGATGGAGTTATTTCCTGGTGGATGCTGTCAGGTCGGGTTATGAATACAGATGGCGGCAGTGAAAGGCAGCTGAGCAGCTGTTCATTTGTTCTAATGGAAACTACTTTATGACACGTCCCTGCTGCCCCAAACATTTTCCCTGACAGGAACACACAATGTAAGGACCCATCACATTAAACTCCTCTCAAAAGATGTTTGGACAAGAATGGAACGGAGCAATTTACCGTCTGTCTTCCTGAGTTTCCTTGTTCTAACCGTCTTTCTCTCCGTCTGTCCTGACGTGTTTCTACCAGTCAGAGAAGAAAAACTCTCAGATGCTCCAGCTTCCGAAAATAATGCAACACAATTTCCAACCTTTCGCTCTGCATGATGGAGTCACAGACATGTCTGGTTTTTCCTTTAGAGCGGTGGGTGGTTGTCATGGTTACCAGTTTGCAGAGAAAACTTTCTCTGATTTTCTGCTGTCCTCTTCAATGTGGGGTCCCACAGGGTTCAGTTTTAGGCCCCATTCTGCTCTTCTCTTCTCTCCATCACTATGCGGATGACAAGAGATGGAGTGTTTCTCAGTAGACTGTCCAAATGCTTGATCACTTTTTTTAATTAAAAAGCAAAACCAGAAGTGATGGGCTTTGATGGCACTTGTGTGTGGTGTGTTATGAGAGTCGCCGCCGTTAGCTTCCTGTTTAGCAGCTTCCTTCGTCTGCTGACCGTCTGCTGACCGTCTGCTGACCACGCTGTCTCTCTGAGCAACGTTGCAATCCATCCAGAACGCTGCAGCGGCCATCTTTACTGGTGCAGAGAGTAAAGATGGCTGCTGCAAGAGCTCTGCTGGGGGACGGCTACCTTCTTTTTCTGCAAGCCATAAACCGTTCACACAGAAGTCTGGTTGTGATTGCATTTAATTAGTAGCAGGAGCAAAAAAAAGGAAGAAGAAATAAAATAAAAATAATTTCAGCAAAAGATTTGAACTGAGCATCCAGACCTGATTTAAGAACGTAGAGTCCAGATAACAGATGTTAGACTGATCATCTCTAATCTGGTTGTTAAATTGATGCAGATCTTCAATTGAAAATATTTAAGTTGAGATTGATTTAATAAATAAAATCCACAAATTAAACAAGAATCCAGGATTTTTGAAAAGAAATCTTCATGTTTTAAGCAGCCTTTGTTCTCCTGAAGGAGGTTGGTTACATTATGTTTCTATTCCTGAAAGCAGAGCGAGTCTCTCTTCTCTCTGTCCTTTCAAACCCAAATAAAAACACAAACCTTCACTTTTCACCCTTTGGTTTTAATCCTCATCCAGTGAAGGTGTCAGGAGATTTAATGAGCTCACCTGTTCACGCTTTCTGTATTTCAGCTGCTTCTGCAGCTTGTTTCCAGACATAGACCTGTGATGAGCCTGACAGCTCGTTTACAACGTGACATGCCAAGTCTGTCTGTTTCTCAGACAGACTTGAAATAAACAAGAAGGGAGAGAAACAGAAAACCTCAGAGAGCTGCTAGCATCACAGTTTGAAACATCGCTCAATATGTTACATTAAAAATACATGAGCAGCAAACAACAGTTTGATCCAGTTAAAGAAATCATTCAACTCTGAAGAACATGGTGGGATCCGACAGAATAAAACCGATAAATTATGCTTTGTGACTAAATGACAAATTTTTAAAAAAATTTTAACACAAATTTCAGTGGGAAAGTGAGAAACTACAACAGGAGATGTATTTACAATCCATGCATGAACCAAAAGGTATTATGAAGATTATGAACAATAAAAATCATCTGACTTTGCTTATAAATTAGAAAATGTAAACAACCCATTGTTCAAATAAAGAAAATGACAAAAGTAAAATATTTTAACACATTAGTTTTGATTATTACATAGATTTTTAACGTGTTAAATTGCATTTTTTGTCTTCACACAAAAATCCTGAACCGGAATCTTTGTATTTTGTTTCTGGTACACCCATAAATCTGACGCACAGGCTACATCCGCTAACAGCAGCGATGGAAGCAGCTTCTCTTTTCCCACCGCGGTTTAATTTCTGCTTCCAAACAATCTGATTGGCTGCTGCAAAAGACTGTTGTTCTGTTCAAGTTGTGCTAAAAGAAGCTAGCCTGTCAGAAGCTAAGCTAGCCTGAAATAGCATCTAAACCTTAAACATGTAGCAGCAAACGCTAATGCTAGCGTCCCCAGTCCACATAAAGAAGCTCCATCAAGAAATGCGTGCAGTAGAAAACAAAGGCAGCGCTACATGCTCCTCAGAAACATGCTAACTGTTAAATCTAGAAACACGCTAACTGTTAAATCTAGAAACACGCTAACTGTTAAATCTAGAAACACGCTAACTGTTAAATCTAGAAACAGGCTAACTGTTAAATCTAGAAACACGCTAACTGTTAAATCTAGAAACACGCTAACTGTTAAATCTAGAAACATGCTAACTGTTAAATCTAGAAACACGCTAATTGTTAAATCTAGAAACAGGCTAACTGTTAAATCTAGAAACACGCTGTTAAATCTAGAAACATGCTAACTGTTAAATCTAGAAACAGGCTAACTGTTAAATCTAGAAACAGGCTAACTGTTAATTCTAGAAACAGGCTAACTGTTAAATCTAGAAACAGGCTAACTGTTAAATCTAGAAACACGCTAACTGTTAAATCTAGAAACAGGCTAACTGTTAAATCTAGAAACATGCTAACTGTTAAATCTAGAAACAGGCTAACTGTTAAATCTAGAAACATGCTAACTGTTAAATCTAGAAACAGGCTAACTGTTAAATCTAGAAACAGGCTAACTGTTAATTCTAGAAACAGGCTAACTGTTAAATCTAGAAACAGGCTAACTGTTAAATCTAGAAACACGCTAACTGTTAAATCTAGAAACAGGCTAACTGTTAAATCTAGAAACAGGCTAACTGTTAAATCTAGAAACAGGCTAACTGTTAATTCTAGAAACAGGCTAACTGTTAAATCTAGAAACACGCTAACTGTTAAATCTAGAAACACGCTAACTGTTAAATCTAGAAACACGCTAACTGTTAAATCTAGAAACAGGCTAACTGTTAAATCTAGAAACATGCTAACTGTTAAATCTAGAAACACGCTAACTGTTAAATCTAGAAACAGGCTAACTGTTAAATCTAGAAACACGCTGTTAAATCTAGAAACATGCTAACTGTTAAATCTAGAAACAGGCTAACTGTTAAATCTAGAAACAGGCTAACTGTTAATTCTAGAAACAGGCTAACTGTTAAATCTAGAAACATGCTAACTGTTAAATCTAGAAACACGCTAACTGTTAAATCTAGAAACAGGCTAACTGTTAAATCTAGAAACATGCTAACTGTTAAATCTAGAAACAGGCTAACTGTTAAATCTAGAAACAGGCTAACTGTTAATTCTAGAAACACGCTGTTAAATCTAGAAACAGGCTAACTGTTAAATCTAGAAACACGCTGTTAAATCTAGAAACATGCTAACTGTTAAATCTAGAAACAGGCTAACTGTTAAATCTAGAAACAGGCTAACTGTTAAATCTAGAAACATGCTAACTGTTAAATCTAGAAACTCGCTAACTGTTAAATTTAGAAACATGCTAACTGTTAAATCTAGAAACAGGCTAACTGTTAAATCTAGAAACAGGCTAACTGTTAAATCTAGAAACATGCTAACTGTTAAATCTAGAAACAGGCTAACTGTTAAATTTAGAAACATGCTAACTGTTAAATCTAGAAACAGGCTAACTGTTAAATCTAGAAACAGGCTAACTGTTAATTCTAGAAACAGGCTAACTGTTAAATCTAGAAACATGCTAACTGTTAAATCTAGAAACTCGCTAACTGTTAAATCTAGAAACATGCTAACTGTTAAATCTAGAAACATGCTAACTGTTAAATCTAGAAACACGCTAACTGTTAAATCTAGAAACACGCTAACTGTTAAATCTAGAAACATGCTAACTGTTAAATCTAGAAACATGCTAACTGTTAAATCTAGAAACACGCTAACTGTTAAATCTAGAAACAGGCTATCTGTTAAATCTAGAAACACGCTAACTGTTAAATCTAGAAACATGCTATCTGTTAAATCTAGAAACATGCTAATTGCTAAACTGACAGTACGAGTGGATGTGATTCATTAGTCTGTAATACAAGTGAAGTCAATTCTGAGTGAAAGTAAAAAAAAAAGACCAATTAAATCAGAAACAGTTTTCCAAAATGTTTTAACGCTTAAACGTTTTTTTCAGAGATCTGCTCAAAAAATAAATACAAAAAATGATTTCTACAAATCTCAGGAACAACAACGATTATTTGAATTATTCTGGTACAACAATAAAGATAAGACTGCAGAGTCTATAATCAACACTAACTGAACAAAATATCTGCTTAACTAATACAGTTTGTGATATGAATATCTCTATGAAACTATGCAGTTCCAATCTAGAGATCAGATTGATCATGATGAATCGATTATTGAAATAATTGTCAACTAATTTAGGAATTATAACTAGCCTAGCACTAGCAGCAGAAATGGCTCCTGGTCTTCAGCCAAAGACTAAAGAGAAATCCTCCAACACTAAAATCTGACGCCTCCATCTTGTTTCCATCTGGTGAAGAAGGAAGTTGCTCTCAGTGACTTCAGAGGTTCTTGGTGCAGCGCCCCCACAGGCCAGGAGGGGAACAGGTTGGTTTGACTCAGAGAACCACAGCAACTGGAGGTGGAGCAGATGATGGAGTTCTGGTTCCAGTAGAACCGGGTCGACTGGACCCGGGTCAGGGGGAAAACACCTTCAGTATTGGAACTGAGTCTTGTTGAGGTTCAGATTGTTGTCTCTGTCCTTGAGATGAATCGTTCGGGTTAAAACAGCGCCCTCTCCAGTTTGCTTTGGGATCGTTCTGTTAGTTTGTATTTTTGTTTGTCCGGCTGCTCCTCCGTCTCACCGCGGTAAAAACTCGAGTCTCAGAAAAAGAGAAGCAGTCATGTAAAGCCTGGACTAATCCGTTACACCCGTTAGCGTTCCCTCACTGTCAGACTGACGGCTCTCTGCAACACCGTCAACAGGAATATCGCCCCCTGCAGGACAGATGGATTTTCTCCTGGTCGTGGCCCAAAAGAGGCTGCAGAAAAACTGAGAGGCTGAGAGATACAGAGCAAACCTGAGAGGCAAAAATAATGGAGTGAGTGAGAGTCCAGGGTGTTTGAGTGACAGGAGCGATAAGGTCCATCATGCCGTAGTTATGAGCAGCCGGGGCAAACGGCATATAAGCCCCGTCAGACATGCTGCAGAATTAATGGAGCCGGGAGCCGGGAGCCGCGCCGCAGACCAGACCCAAGTGGAAATCAGGATATTGGTGGATAAGGAGGAATGAAATAACAGAAGGTGAGACGCCTAAAGGGGAAACGTGCCGGAGTTCAAACTTCTGGGTTCTGGCTCTGAATCAGCTGGAACAAAATTCAAGCAACTGCTTTTCTGATTCACTCTGAGGACAAAATCACAGAAAACCTGGAGGAAAACGCAAAGTTCAACAGGAATCAGCAGCGATTACAGATTTCTGAAAGCTTGGCATACAACACTCTGTGTAACGTTACGATACACAGAGCTGATCTGTTTTCCCAGCCTGATAAGGAGGTAAGGATGTAACCGAACCGGGAAACAAAATGGGCCGGAGCGGAAAATGAAACAGAAAATAACTGAAACTAAAACCTTAAAAACCTGCAGATTATGACAAGGAGTCTGTTCTGCTGGACGGGCAGAAAAACGTTTTTATTAATCTTATTTCTTACTTTAAGAGCGTTAAAACTCTGCATATCTGTTGCTGCTGTTACTCCTGAATTTCCCTTGGCAGAATAATAAAGGCTGTTTCTATTCTATTGTATTTTTTAATTAATTAAAAGCCAGATTCCTAAACTGACTTAATGTGAAAAATTCACCCAGCTCCCTAGGTGAATTTTATTTGTTTAAATATAAACTGATGGAATTTGATACAGTATGGAAACTTACACAATAATTTAAATACATTTTCTCTCTCAACGGTTGAAGAGAAAAATGGTTTGTGAATCAAATGGCTGGACAGTGAATGGTTCTCTGTTTAAAAGGTTTCCAGGCTCAACAGAGTGATGAGATGCTGCAGCTCTGCTGCAGCCGCTGCATCACCTCCGGCCCCTCCAGCATGCTGACGGTCATCAGAAGATCCACGGCGGCTGAAGGTGGTCAGGGAGCTTAAGGCCTCAGCCTCTTGTTTTATAAAAGCTCCATTCCTCCACGCTGCTAAACGGATCTATCCCCAGTGAGGAATGAGAGACGGACACGCTGCACTCTGAGCTGGAACATTTTACATCGCTGCCGCGCTCCTTACAAGCTCCCCTGACACCTCCATGCATCACAGCAGGGCTGCAGGGGCGGCCGGCCAAACTGCCATGTGTCTTACAGCGTGACAACAGCTGTGGGCATTTCCATTAAAAACACACAGCTCAAGAGTTACAGCTGCACCTCTGGGTGCAGGCGGTCTCTGGCCACCAGGCCTCATTCCTTCCTCACCTCCAGCACCAAAACGAAGGGATTAAGAGGGACAAGAAGAAAACAGCAAAATGGGCAACTTTGGACAGATTTCACATGAGGCAGCACAAACTGGCAATAGCTGCCACTTTGTACGAGTTATAATCCCAGACAGGCCTCTGGGGGAATCAGTTAGCTTGTTAGCATTGCACCTTTTCCTTTAGCTTCTGCTGACTGAACAAACCAGAACAACAAACACCGTTAGTCCAATTCCTGCTTCAACACGCCTCGATTCTGCTCATGTTCTGATCCGATCTCCAAACCTCCAGCACAGACCGCAACAACCAAGAGCGACGCTTAAAGGTGAACGTGTCCTTTCACTCCTCCAGGACTTTACGCATCAAACATAGCATTTCAGCAGCGTTCCCACAACGTTCCCATTGAGTTCCCACAACGTTCCCTCAGCGTTCTCTCAACGTTCCCACAACGTTCCCTCAGCGTTCTCTCAACGTTCCCACAACGTTCCCTCAGTGTTCTCTCAACGTTCCCTCAGCGTTCTCTCAACGTTCCCACAACGTTCCCTCAGCGTTCTCTCAACGTTCCCACAACGGTCCCACAACGTTCCCTCAGCGTTCTCTCAGTGTTCCCGCAGCATTCCCACAACTTTCCCATTGAGTTCCTGCAACGTTCCCACAGTGTTCCCACAGTGTTCCCACAGCGGCCACTCCAGTCATCTTTACCAAGTCGACTGAGTAAATTCACGGTAGATGCCGTCGTCTCTGGTTTCTATTGCACTTCTTTTCTGTCGGAGGATTTTTAACAGAGTGATACCTCTGTATTTAAAAGCTTTCTGTCAGGAAATCTTTGGATGTTTTCTAACTCTTTTCAGGAATAAAAATAAAGTTTCTGTTATTAAACATGAAGCCATTTTAAAACAAAATGTTTCCAGCAGCTTGAATCTGAAAACAGGAAATAATTGGAGAATAACTCCAAATGATGCAGCTGATTCAGATTAAGATTAGGAGCATAAAAATCTGTGATTCTTAAATAATGGTGAATTTTCAGACAGAAATCAAAAATACGTGCACAGGTGAGCCTGTGGCCAGCCAATCAGAAGCTTCCAAAGCCATGTGTGGTTTTATTTTACTCACAGTTGGAAACTGAATGTAAACGTCTGGTTTGAACTGTGAGCGTAGAGCTACAGGTTTCAATGGAACGAAGCCTCTTCCTGTTCCTGGTCACCACGTTTTCATGTGCAGTGGTTTGCTAACGCGCTAAGCTAGCACCAGCGGGTTTCTATATTGTGATGTAACTTGTTGATAGGCAGACATTCATTTTTGTTCATCAGTCAGTGCAGCAAAGTGATGACATCACACAGACAGAAATCTCTCTTTCATTGCGAATCATTTTTTAAAGCATAAAAAAGCTTAATGATCCAGAAAAATCCAGATCTGTCAGAACTAGATCATGAACTAGATCATAGGGTGAATTCAGTAAAGCTCTGAAGTTCACTTGTTTGGTCCAGACCAACAGATTTGATTTCATCTTGGGCTTTTCTACAAATCAACTATAATTTGTAAACAAAACCTCACATCTTGGCTCCCATTGGACAGAAATGCTTGGGGCGGGACAAAGCATGGACCAGGAAGTAAACAAAGTGAGTTTCTGTTGTTACACCATAAACTCCAGTCTGAATGTGAAGAGCAGCTCAATCAGCTTTCATGATGTGATTTTTCTAAAAGCTGCTGCAGCTGAATTATTAGTCAGAATCATCAATATTAGAAAAACACCAACACAAATGTTGCGTTTATGTTTCCACGAACAAACGCAGAGAGTTTGTTGACCCCGACAGCAGAGCAGCTCAGCGCCTCACCAGAGGATGGGTGAACTCCGGGGCGTGGTCGTTCTTGTCTGTGATGGTGATGGTGGCCGTCGCTGTTCCTGTGAGGCCCACCTCACTTCCTGCCATGTCCTTGGCCACGATCTCTAATTCATACGTCGTAGTTGGGAGAGTCTGCAGGAAAAACACCGAGAGCCAAAGTTTAAAAAGGAGGAAAGAAAAAAAACACTGCAGTGCAAAGATGAAGCATCATAAGGATCCATAATGTTTCATATCAATCTTCATTAACTAGTCTCTACATAGAGCAGTGGGATTATTTATGATCCTAGTTTAAATAAAAACATGAAGAGCAGAAAGAAGAAAAAACACTGAAAACAAACCAAGAACAGAATCAGAACCACAGGAAGGTTCATCAGAACGGCGGAGAAACGGAGGTGAAGGATTTAATCTGCTTGAAAAAATGGCAAAATTATTTCCAACGTCTGAGAATCAATTTCCTCAGAAATCAAGTGAAAGAAGAAGGATGGAAACGAGAGCGAGACTGGAGGACCAAAAAGGTCCGTACATCCGTCTGTCATCCATCTCTCATCCATCCGTCATCCATCCATCCATAGCAAAAACACCAAATGTTCTGCCATGAGACAAAGGGTTGGTCGACTCTGCGTTGGTTAATCTGAATCCTGGATCTGCAGCATCCAAAGCAGAGACAGATATGATTCACTGTTTCAGAGTAAAAGGCCTGAAGATGGAAAAACGCCACTTTAATTCACACTTTCATTTGTAAAACATTTAAAAACCTTGTATCATTTTTGTTATACTTCATAATTATGTGCTGCTGTGTGTTCATGCGTCACATCAAATCCAATAAATACTTTAAAGTTTGAAACGTGACAAAATGTGTCAAATTTCAAAGGGTTATGAATTATTTTGGAAGAGGCTGGTGTAACAATAAATAATCTAGTGTGTGTGTGTGTGTGTGTGTGTGTGTGTGTGCGTAGGATCCTGTTTTCCCTGAATTGATGAGACTGAAGTGCAAAAAGGCAAATTAGATATTCAATCCATTTTCTGGTCTGCCAGCATTCATGATCCATGATAAAACTGGAGAACTGTAGCTTCTAAAAGGGTTTGGGATTTATAACGATCAGAGCAGCAAAAATAATTTGTTTGCATAATTTACTTCTAATAGAAACTTTAACTCCGGTGAATAAATAAGAGCGGAGAAGCCAGAAATGATGCTGGGATTTCTGGGAATTCTGGGCTTGTGGGCTGGAAGCCTCTGGTGAAACGCCGCGCCGCTTCTCCTCTGGTGAAACGCCGCGCCGCTTCTCCTCTGAGGAAACGCCGCGCCGCTTCTCCTCTGGTGAAACGCCGCGCCGCTTCTCCTCTGAGGAAACGCCGCGCCGCTTCTCCTCTGGTGAAACGCCGCTGGATTGTAAACTGACCTTGGACCACATGCTCAGTCTGCTGCTCCCAGAGCAAACACACACACACACACACACACACACACACACCCACACACACACACACACACACACACACGATCACAATCTACAGCCTGACAGACAGAAATGAAGAAATAATGATGCTGATGTTCCTCACAATGAAAGACAGAGAGGAGAAAATAAATTACAGACGTTACTTTATGGAATCCATCAGAGGAGAAGCGGCGCGGCGTTTCTCAAAGCATTGCAATTTCAGGATGTTGGTAATAAATGTGGAATATTCCAGCTGTAGGCTCTATTATGATGAATGTTAGCTTAGATTTATCCGTATATAAATATAAACGTGTATATGTATGGCTTCCTGTAACCCTAACAGCTGATGTGACTCATATGAAGCGTCTCTTCGTATCTCAGCTCCTCAGACAGTCAGTCAGATTATTGTTGATGGAACTGATAAGCAGCTGAGAGCTGAGACCAGGAGACTGTCATCCTGAGAGAGAGAGAGTGTGTGTGTGGGTGTGTGTGTGTGTTTATCAGTGACATGTTTATCAAACTTATTGCTCTGAACAGTTTCATCTAAGGCCGACAGCTGTGGATTTAATAATCAGGGGATGAAAATACAGGAGTGAAGTTTAAAGACTTTATCAGATGAAGATGAAAGAAAATCTGATTTATTATCAATAAAAACTGAAACATTTGATGCTGTTTGATCTAATATTTCACCACTTAGACTAAAAATAGAATAATTACTAAAAGGGAAAAAATCAGAATATTCTTAGAGAATAAATAGTGAGAACTGAACATCAGAGAGAATTCACTGAACTCATTTATTTTATAAGATAAACAGGAAGAGTTCCGTCCAATCGCTGCTCAACTTTAGATTGATCTTAAAAAATAAACATTTATTCAATGAAAAAAATCAATGATACTTAAAGAAACAAAATTAATATAGAAAAACTATAAATGATCCAAAATTATTAATAATAAACTATCTAAAAATAATTCATGATAAAAACACAAATCAAGATGAATATTAATTTTTTTTAAAAATAATTATAAAATTAAATCCAACATCATAGATTACACCATCCATCCATCCATCCATCCATCCATCCATCCATCGTTTCATTGCACAAGATTTAACTTTAAGTTGATCCTAAAAATGAAAAAAAGAAAACTAATTAAATAATGATAAATTAAATGTTTAACATCAAACAAAATAAAACAATCAAAAAATTTAAATGGCCTAAAATGAATGTATTTTTATAATTCACTATAAATTCTAGGTGCTTTTAAAATTCTACTTAAATGAAAATGTGCCATCCTGCTGTATAAACATTTAATAAAGTAATGTTGACTTCTGGCTGCTCTCCAGCGGTGAAGCAGAGACGAAGTGGAAGACGGTGAGCAGGTGTTTCCATCACACCTGCTGCGCCCAACAACACACTCCAGCTAGCAGATGGTGCTCCACAGACCTGTGAGTTTATTAACTCCATGCACACAATCACACACCAGTGCACACGTGTCAGCTCTGCAGCGCTCGAACACACACACACACACACACACACACACACACACACACACACACACACACACACACACACACACACACACACACACACACACACACACCTGAGCGTTGCTGTGGCCTGCAGCTGCAGCGCGGCGAGGCTCTGGGAGAGCTGCGGTCTCTCTGCTGTCTCAACACATGGAGCGCAGACTCCTCCAGCGACTGACAACGTCTTAATGAGCGTTTCCAAAGTCTCAACTCAATTATAAAGTCTCCGGCACCGCCTGGCCTGGAAGGAGGCTGCGATCCGCTGCAGAGCGGGCGGGAGGCAACCGGGAATTTTTCCTCCAGGTATTGAAAACTTCTGGCAGATTCTGATAGAGATCCTTCCTTCAGACGTGAGGATTTGTCAGAAAACGCCTGACTGAACCTGTTAGCAGCTGCGCCATCACGGTTGGTGGAAATAACTCTTTTTAATATTTTAACAGAAAACTCCTCCTTATAGGGACCTCTGGGTAGGAAGTCTAAGAATCCTTCAATTAAATTGATCTCCTAATGGCAGCAGCACAATCTGACAGGGAAAAATGTTGAAAAACCAAATAATCAGCAAAACTCATTTAAGGAGAAATTCCTGACAAACAGAAAATAAATTCAACGTTTGGCTGGCAGAAATTTCATTAAACATTTTTTATAACTATACAGTAAAACTACAGCAGCAAGTAAGAACATTTATTTAAAGAAAGTGGTTAATTATGAACCTGATATTCAATGAAAAAGATCAGTTTTATTCCCACAGAGTGAAAAAAGACGTTTTATTTTGTTTGGTTGAAATGGAGGTAAAATGTAAAAGATGTGACCTCTGACCCCCAGGATCTGACTACACAGACATTGTTGTTAATTTCAGTCAATTAATTCTATAGATTTTGACGGATAACATATTGTTTTTAATATGCAGAAATCCTGAGCTGGAACCTTTGTATTCCCGTGTTTCTGGTACACGACTAAACCTGTCGGACCGCTACATCCGCTAACAGCAGCTTCTCTCTGGGTTCACTTCTGCTTCACATCCATCTGATTGGAAAAGACTGTGGCTGTGTTCAAGTTGTGCTAAAATGAGTTAGCCTGTTAGCGAAGCTAGGCTAGCGTAAAATAGCATTGCAATGCTAAGCATGTAGCATTATAGTTGAGTTAGTTATTCAATAATTTAGCAGCAAAAATGGCTTTGAGTGGAAAATGTTGCTTATTGTTGCTTCCTCCCACAAACTAGCAGATCATTTTTTACATAGATATTTTGCTTTTTGGAGAGGAAGGTTTTTTCTCTAACATACAGACAGACGGGCAGAAAAATGTAATGTACGTTAAATAAATGGCTCATTGTGAACCGCCTGCAGTTAAACAACAAGATGGATGGGAACAGTCCGTTTCTTCCCTGGAAGAGAGAAAAGACGAGTTTCCCGGTTTGGTTGGAGTGGAGGGAAGCTGCAGTGGATAACCGAGGGGAGAGCGAGCCGCCTGGCCGCCTGGCGCCGCAGAGACACACCGGCTCTGTGGAAAGGTGCAATATTATAATCAGATTATAATCAGATGGCTCCTTTGTTCTTCAGGCCTTTTCCAAACCATCATTATAATGATGACAGGCGTTAAAAGCCTGAGGAAAAAATCCACCAGAACTTCCATGAAGAATCAACACTCATTCATTAATGCTTCATCTCTTTATATTTCTACATCTCACTGATTTTCTCTGGTTAAAATTCAAACCTTTAAATCGACGCTTCATATCAATAAACTGCATGTTTAAGGTCTTAAATCAGGCTTTGTCCATCGTCCAATCACGTTTCTTCCTTCGCATCACACAGAATAGAATTCAACTTTATTGTCATTGCACCGTCACAAGTACAAGCAACGAGATGTAGTTTGCATCTATCCAGAAGTGCTCTACGCGATATAAATATTTATTTACAGATGTACAAGACTATGTATGTATGGACTATAAGGGGTTATAGCAAGAGATAAACCTGCAGCCGCTGACCGTTTCTCTGCTGACGCTTCCAACACATCAGAACAAAATAACGTCTGAGCTGAGATGTTTCTGAAACAAAGAAAAACTTCACATGCTTGGACGACTCGTTTCAACGAATGAAATATTATATGTACTATAAGAAAACCAACAGGAAAAGTTTTGTTCTGATAAGTAAAACATTTGGGTTTGTTTCCCATCAGTCACTGTCAAAGCTCATTCATCTGAAAAACAGCAGCAGCCCTGAAATTCATAAAGCATATAAACTCAAAGCATTAATAAGCTGCTGCTGTCGGACAAACGGAGGCAGAAAAACCACAAGATTTACTCTGATTCCTGAGCACAGCGTCAAACTGAGGAGAAACAAATATGAGTCTGGAAACGATCATGATAAATTTATCAATAAACGACAACAAAAGATTTCAAAAATCTGAGTGGAAAAACAGCAGTGAAGAAACAAAAAACCAGGAGAGACAGGAAGAGGAGGAGATGGAAGAGCTACAGGTGAGAAATCAGGTGAGAGGAACAGCTGCTGCTGGCGGCATGGAGGGAGAAAACACCATGGATTTATGAAATATTAATAACAAACAGAAAGGGAAGCACTGATCCAAAGTAAATGCACAAATAAAGCAGAGAGAAAACTAAGAAACCAAACAAATAAGAAAGAACAAATAAAGATTTAAGAAAATAAATAAACATCAAAGAAATGCTGAAACTTAAATATATATAAATATCAAAGGGTTAAAAATATGAAGTTTCCTCCAGGATTGTTCAGATTTAACTCCGTCTGTCATCACATCACCTCTGACAGCAGGATGCTGATCCACCACACCACAAAGATGAGATGAGTCTACCAATACTGTCGCCATGGTTACCGCTGCTGCTTGTTAGCTAATGCCAGGAATAAACCCAATCCTGTTTCATTTCACTCTGAAGTTGTGCTCTTTGTTTCTTTCCACATGTTTAGAATACAACTTTATATTTAGAGCAGAAAGAGGCGAGGAGAGTTTGGGTATCAGGCCGGACAATCGGAGTGTTCTGGTTCTGGTTCTGGTTCTGTTGGGTTTCTCCTGACTCTCCTGTCGTCTGTTTCTAAATTCGTCCTCCTAATCAGAAAATGTCTGATCTTTACAGAGAACTCAGAGAAAAGCACTGATTGAGTTAAAGATGTAAAACACAGTTTGGTGTTTGTGTTGATCCTCATGCATGTTGTGCAGAGAGAAAATCTCTGGACATTCAAACATTTATTTTCTCAGAATCCCTCATTTTGATGCTTTTTTAATCTATAATCTACATCTGAAGCAAACCTGCAGCCGCTGACCGTTTCTCTGCTGACGCTTCCAACACATCAGAACAAAATAACGTCTGAGCTGAGATGTTTCTGAAACAAAGAAAAACTTCTCAACTTCCCACATTTTTACTATTTAACTGCGTTCAACTCGACTAAAGGTCATGACAATAAACCGTTTTCTAGCTGCTTCTCATCCACAGACACACCTGTGGAATAAATATTAATCTTAAAGCTCATGAGCAAAAAGACGGCTGGTAAAACTTTTCACATTTATTATAAACATTTTATAGAATTACTTTATTCAACCCCGCTGGGAAATTATTTACTTTACTTTTAACTTATTTTTTGTTAGACAGAAAAATAATAATATTCTATATGCTATAATGTTCAACCCAACAGCTGCATTAAAAAATAAATCAAATCATGAATAAACCCAACAGCTGCATTAAGTTCCAAATGAAGCTAAAATTAGATGAAGCATCTAAAGCATCAGAGCTGATCGAACATCTAAAGGCCTTAAAACACAAATGATATTTGAAATAAAGATATTTTATCTCATATTGTAAACTATTTATAGCCTGCTCTCCTCTGAGTCGCTGAGTCCAAAATCATCCCTGAGGAATCGGTTCCAGCAGACGAAAAACTGGGCCATGCCTTGACCTTTGACCCCGGCGCTCTGTCCTCCTCCCTGGTGAGTTTCTGCTCTAACACCGAATGTTCCAGGAATTTCAGAAGTGCATTAAAACTGGGGCAACAGCAGGAAACACAGACCTGGAATCAAACCCACAACTAAATAGAAGGTTTGATAAATTGGGACTGGAAAGAGAAGCTATAAAAATACGCTAAAATTTACAATAAATGATCTGATCAGCAGCATGAAGTTTAAGCTCCGCACAAGGCTTTTTATCTCAGAATACTTTACAGTAAAATGTCAATGACACAGTGTGGCTGATTACATATTTAAATAAGCTGAGAGGTAAAACTCAGGAAGTGACATACCTAACAGTCTGTTCAGTTTCCTGTTGCTGCTGCAGATGCATTAAACTGCATCACGCCTGCATCACAACTGCATCATGACTGCATCACGTCTGCAACGCGACTCAGAACGGGTCGAGTTTCTGCAGCCGCCAGATGTTCAGAACGACGAGGCAAACATTTTCTCTTCATCCAGACGCCGTTCATGCCTCGATTACGCTGTTTTTCTGGTTCAGGTATTCATCACCAGCTGCACTCTGTCTAAACACATCACACACACACACACACACACACACCCACACACACACCCACACACACGCACACCCACACACACACACGCACACACACACCCACACACCCACACACACACACCCACACAACACACACACACACACACACACCCACCACCATGCAGCATTGTTGTATTTCTGACGGTTTTCTTCCTCTCACATAAAAAGGTCACTCATCAGTAAAGTTTCTGGTATTTTATGTAATTTGATGGTTTCTTCTTAAACAGTCGAACAAAAACTTAAAGCTAATGAACAATCCTTTCAGTTGTTAAGATGAAATCAAGTTGCATCAAATGGTCTAATCAAAACCCATTTCTTTGCTATTTATTATCTGAGACTTGGAGCCGTGGCGGTAAAAATAAAATTAAAGAAGAAGAAGAAAATTAATTAGCCATTGTGTTGGGATCAGAGAGCGCCCGCCGCATGGAAACAAAGGATCTAAGCGCTCACTTCATGTTCCGTTGGAAAGACGAACGAGTCGAGTTCAAGAGTCTGGCTGCAGTGATTTCAGCTCCTCTCTGCAGAGAACAAGATGAATAGCTCAAATAATCCAGCTGGAAAGAGTCTCTACAAAATACAGAGCGATTCAACATTCATTCATCTGAAACAACTCCCCGTTTCCCCCGGCTGAAGCTCAAAGCGCTGCCAGATTGGGTTCTCTCCTGCTTCCTGTTTCCAGGCTGAGCTGCAGTCAGTTCAGAGCAGTTCCTCTCCGTTTGCTTCGTCCTTCCACTAAATTCACATATTTTCTGTCTCTGAAGTTTGATAGAAAATACAGGAAGTGTTTCTGTTTCTCTCACAGCTGTTAGCAGCCATGATGGAAATTATAAAGGAGATTCTTGGCTTCCATCCATAACCACCTCCTGCAGATTTAATAGCTGCACATAAATGACACGCTGGCAGCATCACTGAGACTCTCCTGGGATTACAGAGAATATCCAGCTGAAAGTAGACATGGTCTCCAAACTGGCAGCTCTCAAACACGAGCAAATTTCACACACACAAACACGCCCACACACGCCTACACCCCCACACACACATTTCTGGGCAGGAATATAATCTCATTAGCACCTTAACACACACAGAACGCCCAGAGGAACCGTCGCTCTGGGTTAGCGCTAGCTAGCAGCTTCCATGTTACAGGGATGAAAGTTTCAAAGCCGTTCAGGGAACGAATGAAAGAACAGACAAACGAATGAATGAATGAACAAACGAAAGAACGAAGTGAAGTCATGTCGGTCATGACGTTTGCTCGTACATCAGTTTTTGGGTCAAAGATCATATTTAGGGATTAGATCCATTTTCTGAGCTCAAGTATAAAATGTAGAGCTAGGCATCCTGGCTGTCACTTCTGGAAACATTTTGCTTAAACTCAAGGCTTCGTTCACAAAACAATGGAAGGAAAATCGTCTCCAGTGATTCTGTCTCCATGCAGGGAGGTCAGTGTGTTTTTTATCTGCAATATCAGGACTAATAAGTGACCTTCATCACCTCTGGAGATCAACTCCATGAAGGACGACGGGCAGCAAATGTTTTTATCAATAAACTTCTTCCAGATCACGGTTTGTTTCCAACGTTTTTAGCATAATAAATGTCACAAAAATAAAACAAAGAAACAAGTTTAATCAGATTATTTCACATTCTCCTCCTTGCCTGACTGAAGCTGATTCAGAGCTTAAACTACCACACATCCGTGTGATTTTGATATTAGTAAAGTATTTTTATGAATTAAAGGAGATCAATGGACATAAAAAACAGTAATCTAAAAATAATTGAATATAGTTATGTGTTGTTATCTGAAAATGTTGCTCTGGTTTATATTATTTTTATTGTGGACCAATTAATCCAGAAAATATGACAGATTAAAAAGTGACCTGCAGATTATGATTAGAAAATGGAAAAATACTTTAATTCTAATTATTAAAGCAGATAAAAAAACATCTGATTTAGTCCTGAAGCAGACAGAAACATTTCATATTGGACATGAAATGTTTAAACCTGCAAAGATCTGAAATGTTTCAGAGGGGAAATGATCAGCAACCTGAAAATCATCAAATATTTAATGTAGAGAATCAAAATGTTGCGTTAAATGTAGATCAGATTTCATATTTATCTCCTTTAGGATCAAATCAAATGGGTTCTGCTCACTTTTTAACAAAGATTCTGTTTCTAGAATATTTCTCTCATTTAGTAAACAGGACAGCGACAGGCTGGTAAAAAAAACTCAAATTTCATCGGTTATTAGAAAGCAGAAATAAAAGTGATGTTGGGATGATATTTAATTTATTCTGATGCCAGCTAATATCCCAACACGGGATTAACTGGGATTAGAAAACCACTGAAGACAGAAATAGTCTAACCATGAGTTTCATTTCTGCAGAGAAGCTGGAGCTTAGCGTTAGCTCCCCTCTCTGCTTTGATAGGCCTTGTTGATCACTTGGCTTGTAATATTTCTTTAAATGTGTGAATAAAAAATAAACTGTTTCTCAGGATTGTGTCGCGTTTCTGATGGTGGATTCAGAAGAGAATCTCAACATGGCCGCTCCTCGCACCTACAGTAGTTAGCAGCAGTGGAAACACGTTTAATCAGGTTTGACTGACTGACTGATTGATTGATTGATTGATTGATTGATTGGCGGCTTTAGGGTGAATTTTACAGATCTCTAAATAAAATGAGCAGCTAAATGTCGTCCACTATATGATATAGAAAAATTATCTACAAAAATAAACAATCTGGAGAAAAAGCAAAGCCATGACAGAATGGTTTCTTTTTACATTTCTACAGCAGCTCTTTACTTTGACTTGACAGTTCCGATCTGAAATGTGACTCGGGTCTGACCTGTCCAGTGAGACGCCATCGGGTTAACATGGCCGCCGCGTTAACATGGCCGCCGCCTCAGAAGTTAATTACTGTGGGATTTGTTTTGACCTCAGAGAACAGCAGATGTTTGGTTACAAGTCAAAAGAAACGTTTCAGAAATCTGACAGTTAATCTTTGGTGACAGAGACAACAATCAGAGGGCAAGACGCTGCTTTACTTTGACTAGACATTAAAAACATCACACATGTTCTCCAGAGAAAGGAGACGGTGTCCAGGTATTTTAATAGGAGAAAATATTACAGTGCAGCAGGACAGCACTGACATCAGTTACTGGAGTTTTACCTCAAAAGGTTTTGACCTTTATGCCCAACAGCATTCCAGCTAAATCTGCAGGATTTTCAATTATTCTTGTTTTGATCACTTTGTTTTGGCTGAGCAGCGTCCAGATTTCCTCCAACCGTCCACTCTGACCTTTAGCAGCCATGAAGCATCGTGTTTGTTTCAGCTGTTAGCTGCAGTCCTGCGCCGCTCCAGACCTTCACCGCCAAGAGAGCAGCTGAACAGAGCGAATATGTTTATCTCATAAATCCTAGTAAAAATTAAAGCCAGAATAAACATGGAGAGAAAAATGAGGAAAACACAAAAAAATAAATGTAAAATCTCACATCTTAAATTTAAACTTCAATTCATTAGATTTTTCTGGAGCATTTGAAGAGTCGCAGTCAGAAAGATAAATGTTTCACATTCATGTCGCCTGCAGATAGAAAAGCCAGATAGTGACCAAGAGAAATATCAACATTTCTGCCTAAAACACGTCAAACTTCTGACCAATCACAGCCAGCCTGGAGGGAACGCCGAAGCTCATTGGCTCTGCAACAGACTGGCTCCACCCACCAGTTCATCGGCTCCACCCACCAGTGTTTTTGCCCAGCCCACTGTTTTATTGGCTCCGCCCACTGTTCCTGATGTTGTTTTGTGACCTTTGAACCCGTTGAAGTTCACATTCAGCTCCGTCTTCCTGGGAATTCAGTAGAAACCAAAATGAGTGAAAAAGTTTTCCTTCAGCGAAGACGAGGTCAGTTGAGTCTCTCTTTCATTTTTGAAGTTTCCTTTTTGTTGTGCTGCTTCCTGCCATGCGTACGTTCAGGAACCGTCTCCATGGCGACGTCACGATCTCCTGCGTTGTTACGAAATGGAGGTTGAACAACTGCCTCCATCTTGTTTCCATCTGGTGAAGAAGGAAGTTGCTCTCAGCGTCTTCAGAGGTTTTTGTGTCGTTTCCTTCAGTGGTTCTTGGTGCAGCGCCCCCACAGGACAGGAGGGGAACAGGTTGGTTTGGCTCAGAACCACAGCAGCTGGAGAAGATTTGGTTCCAGTAGAACTGGGTCTACTGGACTATCAGAGGGAAAAATATCCTCTAAATAAAGTAGAAAGAAGTTTAAGCCGAGTTAAAAGTGTAGAAATGAAATGAAATGATGATAACAGCAGCTACTCTTTGACTAGACTCTTCAGTTCACCTCATTACCTTCCTGCTCCAAGGTGGGGGTCATGCTTTGCAGCGATGATCATATTTATCTTACCTCATCATGACCAATTAGTGGAGGGATGAAGCTGCTGCAGCACCGGTGTCCCTCTGATGAGTCTGAGGGTAATTGGGGTCAAGGTTGGGGTCAAGGCTGCGGCGGGCTCCAGCAGGAAGCAGCGGCCCGGCCTAATCCAATCAGCATCCATCACGCCGCGCTCTAATCGCACCATTTACCCAGCAGTTCGACGTTATTAGGGCTGAAGCCGATCCTTACTGCAGCCGGATCCGGTCCGGGAGGAACACGGATCCGCTCCGGGCGGAACACGGATCCGGTCCGGGCGGAACACGGATCCGGTCCGGGAGGAACACGGATCCGCTCCGGGCGGAACACGGATCCGGTCCGGGCGGAACACGGATCCGCTCCGGGCGGAACACGGATCCGGTCCGGGAGGAACAAGGATCCGGTCCGGGAGGAACAAGGATCCGCTCCGGGAGGAACAAGGATCCGCTCCGGGAGGAACAAGAATCCGGTCCGGGAGGAACACGGATCCACTCCGGGAGGAACACGGATCCGGTCCAGGTGTGACAGCGCGGCGGTCGTCTAAGTTAAGAGCGATCATCGGTCTGTTTGCCGCCATCAGAGCCATCACAGCCCATCTGGGAGGAGTGTGTGTGGATGACTACACACACTCACCAGTCGGCTCCTCCAGTGAAGAGCCCAGGTGTTCCTGTTAAAGTGTTAATTACATTAGCAGAGATCAAACCGGGTGGCGTTGGCTGGGGAGCGAAAGGTGGCGGCGCCGCCCCGCGTGGCCGCCGGCTCCAAACGCGCCTCGTCTTCCACCAATTAGGACTAATTAATCACTTCTTCTCTGCTCACTTCATGTGAGCTGCCTGGTGTGATCGCTCAGACCGGTTATTTACTGCTGAACGAGGTCAGGTGGTGTCATATTTACACCAATAATCAATAAATAATCACTTCTAGTCCTGGAGCGACTGAAGAACCCCGACAGAAAGTTACAGGTTAAAAGGTTAAACTGGTTAAACTGGCCAGACTGGTCCCACCTCATGGAGGATCTGTGACGAGCGGCACCAGAACCAATGATGAAGACCAGCTGGACATCGACTGGACCTCCAGAACCTCAGCAGGTCATTTTTTAATTACCAAACATTTTTATCTGATGTTATGTTTCTTTCTGAGGAATTATTTTGGGTCATAATTAAAAATGAGACCTAAATGTTTTAGTTCCAGTTGTTTATAAGGGAACAGCAGCGACTCAGAGACGCTGCTGGCCCTTTAAATCAGCCTTTACCAATCCTCATCATTTTGAAATTAAGTTAGAAAAAGAAGAAAAGCTGCAGAAAGTTTGGTGGAAGGATTCTCCGATTGTTTCTCTGATCTACAGGAGAGTGACTTACAGCATCCAGACTCAATCTCAGCGGGTTTCTCTCTCCTCTACTGGGTCCAGAACAAACCGGGTCCAGAACAAACCGGGTCCAGAACAAACCGGGCCGAGCGCGGCCGTGTTCCTACAGAGCCTCAGAACCGGTTCGATTCTCCCTCAAGTTTTCTGATCGACTCAGCTGGAACCAGAAACATCTGCTGGATTTTTCTGCAGAAATCCGCCTGACAACCGATGACATCATCCTGAGGAGCCATGTTGCTATGGGGTGTGCAGACGTTTCACACTGTGTGGATAAATATTTGATATTCCAGCATACGCTAAAAAATGACCGTCTAGTTAAAAATGAAGTTTATGCTCAGCATTCCAGGGATTCGTGACTTATCTATTTTTTATAATTCCTGTTTTTATGAAAGCATTAATTCAGGTGGAGCTTCGGCTCCTCCATCGTCTCCAACCTATCAGAGCTCTTTAATGAAAGGCTGAAACGTCTGAATGACTTCAGAGGAAACTACCGCCGACACAAACACACATCAACAAACTGAAGTGCAAGTTTGACTCAATATAAGTGATAATTTTCTTTGTTTTTAACCCTTCAGGTCAAAAGTATAGAGTTTACAACCAGCAGAACAAACCAGACCAGAAAGACTCAGAGCTTCACCCACCGAGCTGCAGCCAACATTTCATCCAAATATTCCTTTATGTACCTGGTTAAATAAAGGAAATATTCAAATTTGACTTTTTCCCTCAGCGACAAAATGTCTAATAATATTAAAATAATGTTTCAGTAATAATCCTAATTTTTTTATCCAATGAGGATTAATAGTTTCCTAACATCCAACAATCTCAGTAGAGGAAAAATGAAACATCTCATCAGACACAACTGTCCTAAAACCACAAAATAATATAGTAAAAAATGTAAATTATATAAATAATGTAATAATGTGGACTCCTGCAGTTTACCTGAATCACAATTGAAAATGGTGAGAAAGCAGCTGAGCAGTGAGACAAGCTGATTTATTTTGACTGTTTTTTTAATCAAAAGCAGATTTTCTGAATGGATGAAAAGAAATTTAGCAGAAAATACTGGGAACCACCTGGGCCTGCGGAAACGGAGGAAAAACTTCTAACTGAGCCAATTTAACTTATAAAACAGCTTAAAAACAGTCAGTACTAAAAAAAAAGACGAAAAAAATAAAAATGAGAAGGAACAAGGAATAAAATAAAAGAACTACAAGCAAAGATTTCAGTGACACTACAGAGCAGAAAACAATCAAACTAAATGAAAGCTGATGGAGAAGCGTTTCTCCAGCTCCAGGACAGATTCATCACCGCAGCAGAAATTATTTCATCCATTTTTGTCAGAATGTCTAAACACGTTGTGATTTCTGGCTCATTTTCAGATGATTTTCCAGTCACAAGACAGTTTCTGCATCTTGAGTCTCGTCCTAATCATGTATTGGTAAAGAGAATTGATCAACAATCAGCTCCTGAAAAAATCACACCAGTCTGAAGTCGTGGCCGCCCCTCGTGAGGATACCGCCCTGTTGAATCAGCCTGAAACTCACCAGGAACATTTTCACAAACTCTATTTATGAAAGTTTCTGAGAGCAGCGGCTGGGCTCTGGCTGCAGTTTTCTCCTGAGCTGCATGAAGCTGCAGCAGCCAGAAGCAGCTCATTAACAGATGATCCAGTAAATCTGTTGGTTTTTATTATTTTCTTTGAAGCAGTAAAAGCGACAGGCAGCAAAACCTGCTCAGATATCATTTATATTAAAGGAACAGCAAACACGACTTAGCCTGCATCCTGAGCTGCACATCAAATAAAAACAGTAGAATAATTTATTTCCAATCCTGCCGCTTTCCCAGTAGATCCATGTTTACTACAGATCCACTGATCTCTGGTTCTTCCCTGGAAATTCTCTAAATGCTGCTAAAGATCATTTCACCTGCTGAACATTTCATCTGCTCTAACTGGAAAAACACGACATCGTTGTTCCTTTGAGGAATTTTCATCAGGAAAGAATGACAGGAAGCCAAACCTTCAGCAACTTCTTTGGAAATAATTACAGCTTCTCCATAGTAAATATTAATCATCCAGTCTTTTGTCATCTGAAATGTCTCCGTCTCTCAGGGGACGGTTTGTTGTCTCCGTGGCGCTCTGGGCCAGGCGGACTGATCCGACACCGGCGCCGGCTGAAACGGGGACAGCTTGCTTATAATTGCTGGAAAATGTCAGCACAGTTGATTACGAGCGATTTGAACGACTCCAAAGGGAATCCAGAGAAAAGGTGGAGCTGATGAGTGAATTTTTAACGAGACTCATGCAGATTAATGCAGCCGCCTGTTCCTCTGCAAACCCACCAACCAGTGAGAGCAGCACAGGAAGTCCTCTGACCAATCAGTCTGGGTCATCTAATAATCAATCAATCATAACCATCTAGGCTGTTATTATCCGGTTCCGAACCGTCTGTGTTTTTGTTTTAGTTTCTAGAGCAAATATTTTAGCAGACTTGAAATAAGACAAAACTCTCCAGCAAGATCTAGGATCTTAATTCTTATTTCTAGGATCGTAATTCACCAACTCCTTAATATTGATTTAAAAAGTATTTTTCACATTTTCCCACGTCACGAAAAAAGAATCTGCCGGTCGGTAGATTTTTTTCTGATCTTGTGTTTTCTGCCTCGGCGGTTTCTGGGCGGAGAGTGTTTTTTCCAGCAGCCATTGTACAGCGCATCCAGCCAGAAAACCAGCTGAGCTAATCTGCTGCTGGTTTTCCGGCTCAGTAATAAAAGTGGAGCTTGAGTTGCTATGGTAATGGGGCTAGCCTGGACTGGGGTTGCTATGGCAACGGGGCCGCCCTTAGCGCCGCCCCAGATGTGAGGTTTGTGAAACGATTCGTTTTTGAGACACCACATGAAGTTCTGATGAAGTTCTGATGTTTTTGTTTTTAGACGCTGCAGAGAATCAGATGGAAGAACAGAAACACACTGAAGTGAATTCAGTAGATCGGGTTTCCTTTAAATGGATAGAAATCCTGTCAGAACCCGCGGTACCGGGCCGGAGATGCCTGTGGGCGGGGAGCTCTGATTCTGGCCCTGTTTTCTTCAGAACCGGGTCCAGCCAAACCCGGCTGATGCTGTGGGTGGATCGGTTAAAGTCTCCATGACGGCCCAGCACCCAGCAGCTGCTGACCTGAAACGCTGTGTTTCTCAGGCTCCTGTTTGACTCTCGGCTCTTCGGGTCCGTCAGCATCTGCTGCGCGGCTGGCGCCGAATGCAGATGCAGCCGGGCCGGCGCTCAGGAAGGCTCCTCACATCCGCCGGCGCCGAGCGGCACGACAATCCGTCCACGGCCGCCCAGACTCTCCCATTCTTCACCCGGATTGATTCTCCTCATGCTGACAATCCGACTCATCAATATTCAGCTTCACAACGGCCAAAAATAGCAGCGGCAAGCTGGGCTCTCTGAGAGCCGCCCCGTTATAAATAGACTCAGGTTTCAGATAATCTCT
The DNA here is from genome assembly GCF_002775205.1 of Xiphophorus maculatus. NCBI lineage: Eukaryota > Metazoa > Chordata > Actinopteri > Cyprinodontiformes > Poeciliidae > Xiphophorus > Xiphophorus maculatus. The sequence goes on along the minus strand of NC_036444.1, from coordinate 965,035 downwards.
CAGAACGTGGAAACACCTGAACCGCCATGTTTTTACACGGGTCGTTTCAGGTGGAGGGGCTCAGATTTCCCACAGGGGAAAGTTTGGCTTCCAGGCAGAGAATCAATGAGACATTATTCATTAAAACGGATTTATCTCCGCTGCCAGATTTCACCTGGAAACATGAATTTGGTGAACAAACATTAAGATTTGCACTGGCCTGCAGCTGCACTGCTACAGTTTCTCCACATCAGCCGATTGTTAAAGGATCGATGTGATGATGCGTTCACTGACCCCTGCTGATAGAGTTTTTTTTAATTAGTACAACCTGGAAAACACTCAGTGTGATCGGTTAGTTTCTCTCCCTCAGAAAACCTTGATCTGTTCTGCTTTTATCAAAATCTGAAACGTTTCAGATCATCAAAGCAACCTGATGGCAGTAAAACTAATTTAAAATTTCTTTAATTCAGAAAAACTTGATTTTTTAAATGACATTTTTTGAATCGTCCTGCTGCAGACAGGAAGGATCTCCAGTAGCAGTCAGCCTTGCAACAAATTTAAAGAGGATTTGGGGTCAAAAGTCACGCTCTATTTGAGATGTGGGGATACAAAGCTACCTTGTTGCCATGGTTACGCATTAAAACTGTCCTTCCAGAAAAAACGATGAACCAGAAACAGAAACAACTTTTAAACTTTGACTGACTGAGTCTCATGTCTTCATTTCCTGTGTTGTTTAAATATATGTACTTGCAGTAATATTTACTGGTTGGTTCTGAATCTGAACCGGATCAGAACCAGCAGAAATGCCATCATAGCGCCACCATCCCAGGATCAACCTGTGGCATAAAAGCAAAATCAGAAACAGTATTTTAATTTTTTCCAGCAGAACATAAACCCAGCCTCCAACATGGCGGCGCCGCAGATCCAACATGGCGCGCCGCAGATCCAACATGGCGCGCTGCAGATCCAACATGGCGGCGCCGCAGATCCAACATGGCGGCGCCGCAGATCCAACATGGCGCGCCGCAGATCCAACATGGCGCGCCGCAGATCCAACATGGCGGCGCCGCAGATCCAACATGTCGGCGCCGCAGATCCAACTTCCTGCCCAGACTGCAGTTCTTTCCTCCAGGGTCGTTTAATGAATCACTGAATCTCCGCTGCTCATCTGTGGATCTTCACAGCAGCTCAGATAAAATAAAACTCACACAGAAAAACATTTTACGTTTTCAGTTTTTCTTCCTCCCAGGGATTTATATCAAAGCTAAACTGGGTTATGTTTCCTCCTCTGAGAGTATGTAAGCTTCTGAACAGGATCTGTTTAAATCTCCATAATCCTTGACACAGAAATGAAACAATGTTTGATCAGTGAAGTCACTCTCCTCCCGTCTATCATCCTGCTGTAGTCGGACGAGACGAAGAGCAAAAGCAGAACTGAATCCTCCTAACGTCTCTTCAGACGATCAGGATCCGTTAAGCAACGCAGAAACTTTAATACAAATTTCATTACTCAGATAAACCATGTCTTCTTCTCTTACTGCTCATTATGTTGTCACAAAGTTCCTCCTGACGCTCATAATGTCAGGAAAAGGTCAAAATAAATACAAATGTTTCATTTCTAGATTTCACAGGTTCAGGTCGTATCGTTCCTTTTGATTACTACAAGTTGTATTTCCTGTTAAAGCACATCAGAGTTTTATATATTTTTATATTTTGAAACAATTTTAACGAGAACTTTTATTCCGGATGGATTCATGGAGGAAACGTCATGAGGGCAGGAAGGTTTCCTAACGTTTCCTCTAATTTAAACACATTTCTGTTACACTAAACATCATATTCACCTGTCAACAGGTTACATTCATTAATCAGCATTTATTGTAAATATGCCTGCGTTAGTTAAAATGAGCTCATTTTCATCAGTTTTTAAAACTGAAGTAAAAATGAACTGAATTAAAATCATGCAACACAATTTTAATGAGTAAAACAAGGTTAATATTACAGAAATGTGATAAAATTGATTTTACTATAGTTATATTCATATATACTTATGGAAAGCTGAATAACTAGAATAAAACTTGATGATTGAAGAACAGATTAAAACTATAAATATCTTTGTATCTGAGCTCATGTTTATTCCAAGAGCCAGCAGCAGAAGGGTTAATGGGTTTAAAATATCATATTGGATCCTTCTGGTGGTGATGGGGGAGGATGTGCCCTTAAATAAATAAAATCTGTGTAACGTCTGTAAATCTGCCATGAATCAGAGATGATCTGATTTATCCTGCGGTTGGTCTGCAGACGTTACCTCACCGCTGAGACCAGAACACCAGTAAACAGAAGTTTGTGATTTCATTTTCCTTCCTGTCTCTTATCTTTGTGGCCCAGATTTATCAAACTGGACCGCCGGTTCTGTCTGAACCCGGAGCCAGCGTCGTGGAAACCCCGCCCCCCCTCCAAACATCGATAAGCAAAAAAGGTGAAATACAGTATATGAAATATTGACCCGATTCTGCTGCAGAAACCAGAGGACTGGAACCGCTGGCTGCTGATCCATTCATAAAAAACAGGTTCTGGTTCTGGTTCTGCTGGACGACTTGATGCTGCTGAGGTTCCTTAGAAACTTTTGAACTAATTTGAATAATGAAATGAGCTTAATAACTAGAGTTGATGATGTTTTATTGATGTTTTTAACTCTCTGGCCTCATTTTAAACCAACTTTCCTTTTTCCTTCCTCTGCAGCTGAAATTAAACCGTTAATCTGTGAACTGGTCCATGTTTAACGCTGAGCGCCATGAAGAGTAAAACTTTTCACTCTCAGCATCAAACTTTAGTAATTGAGGCTTTTCAGGCTAATAGCTGCTTGAAGAGCTGCTGTAGTGGAAAGCTTCACTCAGTAAGAGCTGTTGACAAATATGGTTTTATTCTGCGCTCAGCGAGGAGAGCGGGGCCGCTGGGGGCCGCTGGGGGCCGCTGGGGGCCGCTGGGGCCCGAGCTAAGAGCTGCTCTCTGCACATAATGACAGCGTCGCCTCACCTGGACCTGCCTGACTTCACTGACGGCCTCTCTTCCACTTAGCAGAGACATTTCCTTCCAGGCAGCCGGCGTCTCTCACCCTAATTATCTCGCCCTCGACCTCAGCGCCTCTCTCCTCCAACGCCTCCTTCTCGCCGCTGCCCTTTCGAAACCTCCTCAGGACTCGGAACGAGTCACAACTCTTGACCCCCGGAGATAAATCCTGAATTTTGAAAAGGTCTGGTGTTTCTTTTCTGTTTGCAGAACCATTAAAATGAGCGAGTATCAAAGATCTGTAAATGTTTAGTCTGTCTGTCTGTCTGGAGGTTCAGATTCCCACAAAGCAACATTTTACCTTTCAACTTAAAGCTACGCTAAATATTTATTACAGACTCCATTTTCTTCCACTTTGATCTTCTGTCTGCAGAGAATCCACGTCTGAGTGTGAATTAATATTATTATTATTATTATTATTATTATGCCTGAAGATTATTATTGTGTCTATGAAGGGCTGGTGACCTCTCAGGGTGACCCCTGACCTCTCAGGGTGACCCCTGACTTCTCAGGGTGACCCCTGACTTCTGATCAGAAAGATTATGACATGAATATCATAATATTAGGAATGGTTTAATAAGAAGATTTTTAAAAATGACTAAAAAACAGAATCAAATATTTGTGGACGTTTATAAACCAGGTTCTCTTGACACCAGGCGTTCAAACTGAGCGTTTCTTTGCAGGATTGAATTTGAACTTTGACCCTGGGGGTTTGAGTGGTTTAGTGACGGAGCTTCCTGTGGATGTTTCTGAGCTTCGTTGGATTTGAACAAATGGACATAAATAACAGACGTGATTTTTTAAGGCAACAGAGATGTGATGTTCCTTTAAGCAACACGCTTTAAAAAGTTTGGGATGTGATTTAACCGGGAAAGGATGAGAGCTGTTGGTGCTGAAATGTATGGAAAAAACTGGAAACCTGGTGGGACATGTTGATCGATCAGACGGAAAATCCTTATTTTTTACAAAACAAAATGTTTTCTTTTCTTTCAAAGTCCAATCAAAACACTGAAAAATAATCCCATAAACTTCTTCCTGATTGTCCGTCTGCATGGAAAACTCTTTAAATCTGATCCAATCTCTATTTTTATGTGCGGCATCGTTAGAGTTTCACCTCGTCCTGTTCTTCTGAGTTTTAATGATCAAACTTTGTTTTGTCGTTTCCAGATATTCTTTAATTTGTTTGTTCTCTCAGCTGCTCTTGTTTCCAGTCCTGGTGAAAATAATTCACTCGTTCTGGTTTTCCATCGACTGTTTCAGCTGGAGCTCAATTAAATCAAAAAGAAACAGGAAAAAGACTCGTGATGCACGTTCACCCTGAGCCCCCGCCGCCGCCACGGCGCCCCCTGGGGCTCAATTTATCTGGAGGAATGCGCAGCTTAAAAAATACAAACTGTGATTGACACCTCTAACCTTCATTGGAGTGTAATCTTCATCTTTAGCACTCAGAGATCTAATTAATTAGGGAGAATCTCATTTCCTCACTAATGCAACTGGACATGAGCATGACAGAGCCGTGAGAGAGGAAGAGGAGGAGGAGGAAGAGGACGGTGGCGCTGATCGAGGAGCTTCACGCCGCCTCGGCTGTGGTGACTCCGGCCGCCGCCGTTCAGATGCTGCAGCTTCCTGCTGACTGCGATGCTGCGTTTCTGCTGCAGCCACCATGGAAGCCTGAAAGGATTCTGTGACTGAAATCGCTGCGGCACAAAAAGCCTTCGTCTCCGAGTCGTTTCAACCAAACTGGGCTCTGAAGCAGGAAAACGGTTTCAATGAGTTTCACCGTAAACTGGAACCGGATGCTACGTGAAGCAAACATCAGCGCCGACCACGAGAGTCAGAACCGTGTCAACATGTCATAAACATAACCAAACAATAACTAAAACATCTTTGTGCGTTGGATTCATGCAGACGTCCAAATTTAAATGTCCATCTCAGGAAAAAGTTTTATTGAAAAAGTTGCAGGTTTATGAAGAGCAAAGAGATTTTTAAATGTCAGCCTGAGCTGAGTTTCTTTGATCTGAAGATGATTATTTCTGTAAGATTCATGAAAACTGAAATAAATGACAGAAAATGTTTCCATTAACAGAAACATGTTTGGGTTTTCACAGGAAATGGAAAGTTATAGATTTTGTCACCGTTAAGGTGAGATAAGAGATTAATTCTGCCTGAGCTCAGAGGAAGATTTACTTTGACTAGATTTTAATATTATTTAATATTCTGTGTGATTTTTGTATGCATTGGGCCTGTTTGACTTGTTTTAAATGTTTTGTAGAACATAAGCTGAAGCTTTCTGGGTGAGGCTCCGTGTTAAAGGTAGTTTTAAATAAAATAAATAAATATAATGAAATAAAGAGTTTATATATCTTGTTTCAGGTTAGTTACAATCACCTACATGTTTTCTGTTTAATAAAAACCACAATAATGAGAGAAAATGGCGGATTTATTTATTTGTCTTCAGATTCAGAAGTTTACATACGTCTCCTGTAATGATTCATGAAACATATCTGCATGAATATTGGTATGGACAGATTAAATGTTTTGTCAGCTGAACTGGTGGGAATATCTCACTCCTGTCTGTTAAAAGTGATTTGATCCTGATGTAAGTTAATGAGAAACTGAAGGTGATCAATCTCCTGTCCATCAGAGCTTTGATTAGAAAACGGAGCGATCGCGTCATTTCCCAGGATAAACAGGAAGTGTGGAAGTTAAATTGTTAGCCTGGCAGCGGTGATGTTCGGCTGGAAGCTCCCGTCTCTGAGAAACCAACAACACAAACGTCTTCCATAATCACCGCCTCGTTATGGGGAAATAATCTCTCTGACGAAACTGAAGGTCAACAACACACACGTCCACAGTTTAGAGAAAAACAGAGAAATCAGCTTTCCAGGATGAAAACCAGACATTTTCTCTCCTGGATCATAATTACAGAAAGTCATAATTAGAATATTTTTAAATGTTTTAATAGAAAAGCTGACTGCTTTGTTTTTTTGTCATGAGTTTCTGTATTTTCTCCTTCAGCTCTACAAAAATCCTGAACTGGTGACAAAATCAGCAACATTTCAATTCAAAATCCGTTTTGCTGCTAAATTATAAATATCGATATGATCTCAGCATCAAATATATTTAGTTTTTAACCTGTTCTTCAGTCATCAGCTTGGAGCAGTGTTTTCTGATCATTCACGGAGCTTCTTCAGGAATCTGGACTGTGGATGCTAACGTTAGCGTTAGCTGCTACAAGTTTAGCATCTAGATGCTATTTAGCATAGCATTTGGGTCAAAAGCAGAAATGAACCCAGTTGGTTCAGAGGGGACGCTTCGTCTTGCAACACGTGTTCCAGACTTATTGAGTTTAAATTTTAATGTTTAAATTTAGATTTAATTAAAATCTACATGATTAATTAATCAGAATTAACACATAAAAAATAAATAATAAAATAGATAAAAATAAACTGTTTCCATAGAAAAACTGACTGGTTCATTTTTCTCCATGAGTCTCTCAGTATTTTCTACTTCTGAACTTTTAAATCAGGTTTACTGAAAGGTGATCAACTCGTGCATCCAGGTGCTCACACCTGCTGAACGTTTTCCCGCCGCTGTTCCTCCCAGGACCAGAGAATCTCCACCTGCTCGTCTCCTCACACCTTTCCAATCTCCACATCATAATTGGTGAATAAATGGCTGTTTACAAACTGAAGTGTACATCAAAATCTGCGGTAATGAAATCTTATCAATGTTTTCCGTGCGCTGAATTATTTGCATATAAATGACATAATATATTAAGTCTCTCCGGTCTCTACCTGGGAGGAGTAAATATTTCGGCTCTGCTTTGTCTCGTCGGCGCGACACCAGGAAACGAGATGCTAATTGAAGAGAGGAGAGCATCTTTATGTGAAGACTGACATTCAATTATGTTTGTGGGGATCAGATTAGGTAGCGGCCCCAGAAATGTTTGAAAGCAACATTTTACGGAGCGGCAACTCCGGAGGCAGCTTTAATCTGAATAGCCGAGGCGGCGCTCTGACTGGAGCAGCTTCGCTACGACCCGCCGGTAATTGGATGTCCACGGTGAAGTGTTGACAGGAGTGGGAGACGAGGCTGACAGAAACAAAGAGCGGCGGGAAGACAAAGGAGAAACCAGGAGAAACAAGAAATCGATGTGAAGAAGAGGCCGGCGAGGAGGATGAAGGAGCCGGAGGAGATCACAGCGTTTGTTCCTGGGAGGGAAGCTGGTCGCGTTTCTGTCATCAGTCATTCAGCTCACAGGCCAAACAAGCCATTACACACGATGAGCTTCCTTATCGGCTCGGTGCCATCAGCAGGCCGCCGGCAAGGTCGCTCAGGTCACCCAGCAGCCATAATTACCTCCGTTTTATCTGCGTTCATACCGACGCAGAGCAAACAGATAACAGAACATAAACATGTTTACAGTGCAGAGGACTGGAAATGATCTGATCTGCACTCGCAAGACTGATTACAGCTCAGCACAGAAACGCAACAGGAAGTGGATTAGAGACGAACTCAGAAACACATTCACCTTCAGGAGCAAAACCACTGAAACCCCACAGGAGCTGTGTGATGTCACACCTGGACACCTGATGACATCACAGATCACCTGCTCGTACCAGCAGCTACCAGCAAGACTGACCCTTTACAGACAAGAAATGATTTGTTTTCATGTTCAGTATATTTCATCACAGAGGAAGCTGAGAGTCTCATTCACATCAGGGACAAAATCTCTTAACGTCAGGCTGTGGTATGATCAGAGCTACAGTTTCCATGGCGACTGCTTCAGCAAACTGAGCTCTGTAGCGCCGCCCTGGAGGTAAAAGAATGAACAGTTTGTGTCCAGGATGTGTGGGGTCTGCAGAGACGTTAGTTGAATATTTCCTGCTGAGAAAAGTCAACAAAGTTTAACTCTGCAACTCATGGACTTAGCAAATATTAATGAGCATATTTGCATATTTGATCAAATTCACCAGAGAAGCTGAATGTGGTGTTATAATCTGGCAGATTAAACCTGTTCAATAAGCCAAGGATGAACACGGTGCTCAAGGTGATGAGGAACCGAGTCAAACTGGACCAGAACCGCGTCACGTGTTCCTGATGACGGATTTCTAACGAGCCACTCCTGAAAATATTCAGAATTATAAAACCACAACATCCTACAGAGGATTTTTAATGATCTCTAATTACTCATTATTACCCCCCTGCCCCCCGTCAGACTACAGGTGAGGGTTTTAGTGACGTCTGACTTTAATGGCTTCCTGTAAATGATAACGACTCTCCTGGATCGTTCTGAGCTCATAAAGCCAAACTCATCAGAGCAGAAATATTAAAAACACGACGGCCTCACATCGATCCGACCGGGGGGGTAAACCCAGCCTAGAGGAGTAAACCCAGCCTAGAGGGGTAAAACCAGCCTAGAGGGGTAAACCCAGCCTAGAGGAGTAAACCCAGCCTAGAGGGGTAAACCCAGCCTAGAGGGGTAAAACCAGCCTAGAGGGGTAAAGTCAGCCTAGAGGGGTAAACCCAGCCTAGAGGGGTAAACCCAGCCTAGAGGGGTAAAACCAGCCTAGAGGGGTAAAACCAGCCTAGAGGGGTAAAGTCAGCCTAGAGGGATAAACCTAGCCTAGAGGAGTAAACCCAGCCTAGAGGGGTAAAACCAGCCTAGAGGGGTAAAGCCAGCCTAGAGGGGTAAAACAGACGGGGTGGGGGTAAAGCAGGGAGAGAGAGGGGTAATAAATGTGCATATCAGGAAGGACTTTAGTCGGGTGGAGAAAACCGTAAAGCTGATTTCTGTGACAAAATAGATTTTCCAATCTTCTTTAGATTGCTTTCCTGTTCCTGAGCAGCTCAGGTGTCGACAGAAACACTCAGAGCTCCACCTGAATCATGTCAGGAAAGTTTCAACAACAAACTGTTTTCTCCACTGCTTCTGCTGTGAAATGTTACTTTTCCTCCGTCGCAGTGAAACAGAGCGATGGCCGTCATGGTGGAGCCGACTCTGACTTCTGAGCTGAAGTCAGACAGTTTCAGAAGGAAGAAATCACAGATTATTTCTTAAACTACAGGAATAAACCGCTGCAGCCCGACAGGCTGAAACCCCGGGGATGTTTGAGACAATCCGTCCAGGAAACAGAAACCGTCCTGGGATTTTGTTCCATTCATCCAGACACAACCAGAGTAACTGGGTCGGGTTTATGGACCGCTCAGCCTAAAAACGTTTCTCTGGGGTTTGGTTACAGCCTGACATGGAGCAGATAAAATGATCTCTGTAATTCCAACGGATCAAAACCATGAAAAGTTTAAGCTGCTTCTGTCTAAATGTTTTTTCCTCTGATATTCTTCCTTCCTGAACGAACGCGGCGCTGCAGCTCCACAAGCCGCCTCCCATCAACCGGAGCTGGCGGTTCTGATTGCATCTCATTTCATTGTACTTTTAATCAATTACTCCTCCATTAAGCGGTTTACGGCGGCTCAGAGATTGGCTCATCAGGCCACTTAGCCGCCATGCTTGCAGCAGTTCCGGATGGCGGGTTTTCAGCCGGGCTTGTTGGACAGCACCAGGACCGACTGTGTATCACCTCAATTAAAGCGTTCGCTAAATGTCTGACAACAGATAATATTCCTCTTCCACCAGCAAACCCAATCGATGTTCTGGCATTCGTCACCCTGCCAGAAAAGCAATCACGCCGCCGTCTCGCTCCGGTTAGACGGCGAAATGGAGAGACGCTCGTCAGGCTCACGCCAACACACACACCGCCACACACACGCCTGATCTGGACACACACGCCGCTCTGCTGGCTGCCAGACGAGCCGCAGAACGCCAAACAGAAAGGTTAGCTGTCGGCACCGTCCGTCTGACCACCGTCCACCAGTCCAAACCCACACTGGTCAGACTGGGAGCGCTGGTCCGACTCACCTCCCTGTCCAGTAACGACGGAGAAATGACGGTGACGATGTCGCCTTTCTCTGCGTCGATGTAGAACATGTTGGGCGAAGGTTTGTCCGGCGACTGCCTGATGATGTTGTAGCGCAGCACGGCGTTGTCGGTGCTGGGGTCGTCTGCGTCGAACGCCGTCATGGTCATCACCGTGGTTCCTGGGGGAAACGCAGAGAGACGAAGGAAATCAAACGGCTTTTCTTCAGAGAACACAGGAGAAGAAGAAGAAACGCTGGAGGACCCAACAGCTCACTGGGTTGGTTTTAACGGAAAAACGTTTCAATCAAGCTAAACAAACCAACAGTAGGTCATGCAAGAAAATCTGAAAGAAGAAAAAACAACTTTTCTGTTTCAGTTCAATCAACAGGTTCAAAAGTTGAATCTGTAATATTTCAGTTTCTACCGAATCAACAGGCAGAAAAAGTTTTAAGTGTCAGAAGAAACAGCAAACAGCAAATATTCACAGGAATATAAAATCCCATAAAAAACCAGAGGTCAAAAATATTAAACAGTCATTTGGTTGGACAACATTTGACATTTTAAATTACCTAAACAAATGTTGGATTTACCTTCAATCTTGTTTTCAAAGGAAAACCCACAACAGAACTGAAAGCGCAATTTGTTTCCATCTTAGCACAGAAAATCCTTAACTTTGATTTAAATGAGTCCAAAGCTTGATTTTGATTATAACTGACAGAAAAATGAAACATTTTGAATTTTGTAAAATTGCTCAACACTGTTAGCTCAAAGAGCAGCTTTGCTAACAAATATTGAACACGATGAACTCACAGCTGATTGTGGGTCGAAAAGACTGTTTGGTGGTCAAAACTTTTAAACTGGAGTCACGAGAAAACCGGAGAAAACCGGAGAAATCAGGAAAAAACTGGAGAAAACTGGAGAGCAGAGCAGAAACAGCTGCAGAGCGATGGGAGGTCATGTGACCAACGAGTCCAGATTGGCCCTCTTCCTCAGCGATGGGCTCTTCAGGTGAGAAGACAAGGAGGCGACTGATGCAGCATCACTTACTAAAATGTTCCAGGCTCAATATTAAAAATCCTGGTTGTTAAAATTAGATTAAATGTTGTTTACATCCCATCAAATCCTGGTAAAACTACGAGACCAAAGCAATAGGAATAAAATCTATTAAGTTTATTCTTAGATATTATAGCAGTGAATGATTGGCTGATCTGGTTTCAAACTGTTTCCAACATTATTTCACTTTAAACTTTCTTAACTCAGGTAACGGCAGAGAAGTTCACCTGTCAGGTTAACGAGTTCGCTGCGTCACGTTAACAACAGCAACACAAACATTTTCACCTGGAAAAACACTGGGAGAAGACCCAAACCAGTTCATCAACACTGGGAAAAGACCCAAACCAGTTCATCAACACTGGGAAAAGACCCAAACCAGTTCATCAACACTGGGAAAAGACCCAAACCAGTTCATCAACACTGGGAAAAGACCCAAACCAGTTCATCAACACTGGGAAAAGACCCAAACCAGTTCATCAACACTGGGAAAAGACCCAAACCAGTTCATCAACACTGGGAAAAGACCCAAACCAGTTCATCAACACTGGGAAAAGACCCAAACCAGTTCATCAACACTGGGAAAAGACCCAAACCAGTTCATCAACACTGGGAGAAGACCCAAACCAGTTCATCAACACTGGGAAAAGACCCAAACCAGTTCATCAACACTGGGAAAAGACCCAAACCAGTTCATCAACACTGGGAAAAGACCCAAACCAGTTCATCAACACTGGGAAAAGACCCAAACCAGTTCATCAACACTGGGAAAAGACCCAAACCAGTTCATCAACACTGGGAGAAGACCCAAACCAGTTCATCAACACTGGGAAAAAAACAAACCAGTTCATCAGGAGGGGATTCAGCACAGAGTCCTCATAGCCAGAGATGAAACACACACACACACACACACACACACACACACACACACACACACACACACACACACACACACACACACACACACACACACACACACACACACACACACACACACACACACACACACACACACACAGGGCCAGGTATCTCTTCAGAGTGTGTGAGATCTGGTCTGTTTTCGCTGAGTCAGCGTGTGACCAGAATTATTAGATTCAGTTTTGTAAAAATATGAAGACTTTACATTTATATGATGTCAGAGTTATCTCACAGTAAGCAGTTTTTAACATTATTAAACTCCTTTTCTTATTATTGCATCGCTCATAATCCCATTTCCTCCTCAGTTTTATTAAAATATCTTCCAATATGAGGCTCTGGTCCGGTTCTGCTCTCAGGTAAAAAGTGCTGATGGTAAATATGTGAGAGAAACGCGACCATGCAGCGAATGGCGGCGGATGGCAGCGAATGGCGGCGGGACGACTGCAGGTGTCTCTGGAGGACAGTGTGCTGCTCTCCTCAAGGTGACCTCTGACCGCTCCAGTACCAGTAATCCTTCCTCACAGGATAATTACACAGACCCGTCTCCTTCATTACCGGACTCAGTTCCACTTCACACCCTGAACCAGGCAGATCACAGAGCGAGCGTCTCACACACACACACACACACACACGCACGCACGCACGCACGCACGCACGCACGCACGCACGCACGCACGCACGCACGCACGCACGCACGCACGCACGCACACACACACACACACACACTAGAGTCACAACATTAACTTGAATTATTCACCTTCAATTCTGTTTCCGTTTATGAAAAACGAGAAACAAAGAAAGGACACAAGGAAGCTAGAGAGGATGAAAGTAAAGGAAGAGAAAGAATGACAAGAGGTAGAAAAGAAAGAGATATGGGAGAGAGGGAGAAAGTAGGAGGTAAAGAAAGTTCATAAAATGGAAAGAAGAGAGGACAAAACTTTCAGTAACAGGAAATAAAAGCTGGAAATCTAAATATCTTTCCATTTTATTTTCCAGACTCAGAAATCCTGAAATCAGAATCAGAACCCGATCAGAACCACGCCGGGCAGACAGAGTCAGAGGCGGCGTGATGAACTTCTGTCAACTTGTTGATGTGCACAAAGAGTCGCTGTGAGGTAAAGGGCGGCGGGCGCTGATGTTGTGGATCGATTCGATCTCTAGCCGCCGGACGTAGAGCGGCGCCTACAGCCGACTCCTCTATCTTCTCCACCACCGAGGGAAATCAGCGGCTCGGCGACTCAGCGGCGCCACCAGGGGACCGGCAGAGAGAAAAACTGAGATGAAGCGAGTCGACAGACAAGACAGAGAAAAGAGAGTAAACTGATGCTGGAAGGCCTGGCAGAGCGCAGACGGCGTCTGAATCCATGAGAATGTCAGTGATTGAAATTTCTATTTCAATTATCCATCTTCTAAAAGCAGGAATGGGATTTCTCTTAATCAGAATCAGGGGAGGAAAAGACCAAAGGCTGAGCAGATCAGAGGTGTGAATGAGATCAAAGGAAGTTCAAAGATGAATCTCCAACATGAATAACCAGCAGAATGCAGCGGAGATAAGAAGAGATGAAACAGAGAAAATTACAGGAACAAGAGAACAGTGGGAGGAAACGCTGCAGCACAAAACGCCTCTCCACCTGGAACTCACTCCAACCACTAACATGCATTTACATCTGCAGCGTCAAAATATCTTGGTTTAGAGTTTCTACAGCAACTCTACAGACCTCTGTCTCCTGCAGCATCACAGACCTCTGTCTCCTGCAGCATCACAGACCTCTGTCTCCTGCAGCATCACAGACCTCTGTCTCCTGCAGCATCACAGACCTCTGTCTCCTGCAGCATCACAGACCTCTGTCTCCTGCAGCATCACAGACCTCTGTCTAACCCAGAGGCCTCAAACTCCAGTCCTCCAGTCTCTGTCCTGCAACGTTTAGATGAGCCTCTGCTGCAGCACCTGAATAGATTAAGTAGGTCGTTAAGGTTCTGGAGAACTGATCCACACCAGGAGGAGGTTATGAAGCCGTTTCATTCCAGCGTTTTGTACCTGTGGCTCATCTAAAAACTGCAGGACAGCGGATGGAGGACTGGACTTTGCAGCCTCTGTCTAACCCAAACCTTGAACCTTCTGACTTGTTCTTCACAGCCAAACACAAAAAGGACAGAAAGGAGAGAAAAGCTGAGAATAACTGAATGCTTGCAGAATGAATCATGACTCATTCCTGCTGAAATCGGGTTGCTGTGTGTATGAAGGTTTGTGTTTGTATTTCACTGTATTGTTAAAGAAACAAAGGGAAACAGCAGCAACAATTGGTGCCTTGATGAAAACAGGGAGAGCTGGGAAACGTCTGGCTCTGCTTTCAGATAAACAATCAGTTTTCTGCAACAAAAACAGGTTTCTGAAAAATTCACATCATCACCTTTTGTGGGCAAAAATTAGACTTTAATTTGAACATTTTCAACCTTTTCATTACAGGTAATTTTGCAGCCATGAATTGCGAACCTTTGGTCCCTGAAAGCTTTTCGCTGCAGTCGGTCAGAAAACGTCGGAGAATAAATGAATAAGTAAAGATGCAGCATCTGCTGCAGCGCTAACGAGTCCAAGGGACATTCACAGCATCTTTCCTTCCTCTATCATAAAGGAGTTCATTTATTTTCTCATGTCACTTATTAAAGTCATTTTACAGGTGAAATGTTACAAATTTTCTGTGTGATAAATTATTAAGATCATCCTGTTATGCTTCCTGTGAGCAGAAGCGGATAGTTCAGCTGTTGGTCTGTTTACCTGCAGCGTTGCTCTAATCTGCGATGTGATTGGTCAGAGGTCTGTTTCAAGGTGGAAGCTTGTATTTTACAGAAAAGCAGGGCAGCCGCCGTGCGCTGCCTGAAGTGACGCTGGTTGTTTCTTCTGTGCCAGTATGCTAATGAGAATCCATATATAGACAGAGAGCTAAGCTAATGAGGAGAGAAAAGCCACAGACAACTTGAGTCTACATGACGACAATCACACCGTGGTAATGAAATCAACTCTTAGCTTGATAATTGAAAAACTAAATGAGGCGTAAGAAGTCATTTTCAGGAGAGAAACATTCAGTGTGAGACGTGAATGAAAAGCACTTTGCTTCCAGAAACTTTCTGATTTTCACCACAGGTTTAATAAACATGCAGGAAACAGAAAACTTCATCCATAAAAATATAATTTATAAACAGTTTTATTAACTGTTGTTCCAAACCGGTTAAGTGTTTGGATTCAAGACCGTTAAAACATTCTTATCCTCAAACCTAATAATCACTAATTTACTTCTTTCTCCATAAAAATCTGGCTCTGAAGAACTGAAACGTTGAATTTGATCCAGTTTCTGATGAAATCTGAACGATGACAGTTTTTAAAATAAAGAGTTTTTATGATTAGATAAATTATAAAGAGAATCAGATTGTGTTGGTGCTTCGCTGCTCGGTCAGGATTTCTGTTGGCAGAAGGTTGATTTGAGTCCATCAGCATCAATTTACCAAAGACTTCCTCATCAACTTCTAAGTAATTGGATATTTTCTAGGTTGCCATGCCGACAGCTTTCATTTTGGTCAACATTTCAATGCAGCTCCTGGTCCGTTCAAATGTAGCTGGGAATCTGTTTGTGTTTAATCTATGTTTCGGATATTGATCATAATTTATCTAATAAATGATCACCAGAGGAAAACACAGGCAGAATGTTTTAGCACGGAACCAAGAAGCCGCGTTCTGGAGGGAACGTTTAGAAAGTGACACCAGAACAGAACAGAGGACTCCCAGCTCTCACTAAACTCATATTTAGGAATATTAATGTTTCTCCTGCAGCATTAATCAAACTGAGAGGCTTTTCCAACAGAAGCTCATGATGCATTCAGGTCCAGCTGGGACACCAGGCTGTCCAATCAGAAAAACTACCCTGAAATGTTTTATTCTCAAATATGAACTGAGTCTTACTTAAAATGTCTAAACATCAGCATCAATGGTTGTGAAGCGGCTCTATCCATGTGTGATCTATACAGGCTGATAATGCTGGAAAATGTTTTAAATCATCAAATCAAACATTTCAGAAACTGAAAATGTTTGTTTACTGCTGACTGAAGCTGTAAACATGCCGAGTCGTGATTATTATGCACCATTAATGATGACTGGTCACCAGTGCCTGGTTTCTGCTGGTGAACTGGCTGTGATGATAACTGTGTACCACTTATTTCATACATAATTACAGACTGAGAATATTAGCTTCTTTCCAGATCTAAGAGATGAGAGTTAAATCCTTACATCCTGTGGAAATTCCAGCTTCCTGGTGCTGAACTCCTCAACAGGTATGCCAACTTTCTCCTTCTACTTTTGTTCTTATCTTTACGTTTCTCAGCGTCAATCATCAGGTTAAACATCCGTCTCCACTACTGTAGACTCTGGAGTTTGGACTGGAAGCTCAAGGCAACTCATTAAAATGCAAGACCCTAGAGAGCCATTAGAATGAGCGATCGCAACCTTTCATGCAGGATTTCATGCAGGAAATATGCCAACTATTAGCAGACACGTCACACAAAGGAGCTGAACAAAAGAAGCCCAGAAAGAGGCGAGTTTTCAGGAAGCGGTGCTTAACTGCACACGTCAGAATATGTTAAACCGTTACAGTAATTCATCACTACAGCTTTGTGCATGGACAGTTAAACGGAGGAAATGAAAAGAAATTCATCTTAAGGAGCTGATCAGACATTTTCCTTCTGTTGAGCATCAATCAAATCCTTAAAATAAGCAAAAAGTTTCTGTTTTTAAGGAGATATGACTGAAAACAGCATCCAGAATTCCTCAAACATGTTTGCTCTGGTTCTACTGACCTGCATGTTTCACGTTTCCTTCCTACAACATGTCAGGCAGACAAAGAAATTATTTCCTCGTAAGGCAAAAAATCTTCAGTACCTTTAAAAAACGATTATATCTTCAACTAAAGCAGCAATTAAACTGTTAAACTTTCATAATGAAATCAGCGGTCCGGAGCCTGCTGCTGGACCAGAACCTGCTGCTGGAGTTCTGACTAGAACCAGGAGGATAGAGACACCACTCGGTTCTACATCGTCTAGTTCTACACCACCCAGTTCTACATCGTCTAGTTCTACACCACCCAGATCTACACCACCTGGTTCTACAACACCCAGTTCTACATCGTCTAGTTCTACACCACCCAGATCTACACCACCCAGGTCGTTAGACCTGAGAAGCTGCTTTCCTGGTTTTCTCTCATCCTGATAATCAGCTGGTAACTAAATCTAAATTAAGCCAAACGATTTCCAAAGATTACCTGATAAAGGATTAAAGATCAGTAATACATATTAGAACTGATTTAAAAAGCATCACTGCATCAGACCAGCTGGATAAAATGATTACTCTTCCTCAGAAGAAGACAAGATTTAGCTGCGTATTGTGACGTCCGTTTAGGTCAGCCTGGTTCCTGAGGGGAAAAATGGAAAAGTTTTTGCTCATCCAGAGATGATCTCAGGAGCCGACAGTTTCATAAACGCCGCCCGTCAGGCTGAGGAGGAAAATGCAGTTATGTTGGACGTGTGTGAGGATCTGTGCAGCTCGGTGGAGTCAACAGATCCCAGAGAAAGCCTCATCCATCATCAGAGCGGGGTACCGCTGTCACGGGAAAGGCTGACGGTAACATGGGGGCGGAGCTTAACGGGAGGAAAACACTTCCAGGATTCAAACATGTAACAGAGCGAGGAGCTCCGATTCATAAACCTTCAGGATCATAAAAATCTAAAATAAACCAGATTTTATTCCATCCATCACGTTTTACTACAGAATCAACAGTTTTCTTATCTTAGGTGTGTTTAAGGCTCAGAGGATTTTAAGCTGCTGCTAAAGATCCATTTTATTCCAAAGCATTTCAGTTTTTGTGATTCATTGTTATTGTTGTAAGTTAATATTTATTTTCTTTTTGTTAGAAATGATTCTGTGCTGTACTGTTTAGAAATGCTTTATAAATAAATGTAACTGGCAGACAGAAGGTCTGAACAGAACAAACTGGTTGAGTTGATCTTCTGAACCCTGAGGGTCGCTCTGAGATGCTGCAGCCCGGCCATGTTGGGTCAAAGGTCACAGGGGACAAATGTCAGTAGTAGTGTTGTTTTTATTAGTACTGAGGAATAATAACAAGCGCCTATATCTTTCTGAAAAATTACTTGTTAGTTTTGTCTTATTTCAAGTTGATGAGATATTTCCATTAAAAACTAGAACAGCTGCTGGGACTTGATGTGTTTGCAGAGCCAAAAGACACTTTATGGAAAACAAAGCCCTCGTTTTAATCTAACTTCACGTTTCTCTCCACAAGCAGTTTGTGTTTTTCTAGTTTTCTGTTGTCCCAGCTAATCCTCCATCACTCGTATGGAACGATGTAATATTAACAGCATTAATGTTAAACACCGTAATCTTTTACAGGCAGACAGTAATAAACAGTTTAATTCCTGCTGTCGGTGTTTCCCAGCAGCTGCCATAACCAGCCTGATGCTTTTCATCTCCAGTTTTACCAAATATGCAGAACATGAAGCTGATAATAAACGTCTTGGATCGTCTCAGCAGGAAACCAGAACAAACAAAACTGGTTCATTTTACCAGCAACCTGATCTCAGAGCACCTGCTGCCTGAAGGGAAGTGTTGTTGAGCAAACGGTTCGGATCGGACAGGACAGGACCGGGCCGGGCCGGGCCGGACCAGACAGGACAGGACCGGGCCAGACAGGACAGGACCGGGCCGGGCCGGACAGGACAGGACAGGACCAGGCCGGGCCGGGCCGGACAGGACCGGGCCAGGCCGGACCGGACCAGACAGGACAGGACAGGACCGGGCCAGGCCGGACAGGACAGGACAGGACAGGACAGGACAGGACAGGACAGGACCGGGCCGGACCGGACCGCCTCCCTCCGTCTGTTTGGACTTCCTTCAGCTCTACTTGATAAAAGTTTCACTGAATGCAGAGAAAAACATCTGAAAGCAAACAGAGTCAGCTGGTCAACTGGTCCCATCATACTGGGACCAGTTTAAAGATGGTGGAAATCAGCCAGTTTGAAGGCAGCGCCACCAAACACCAGAGCTGCAGGATGAACCTCAACAAACATTTAGTTTAAAATAAAACAGATCATCTGGGAAGAAATGGAGCTCCTCTGCCTTCTCCCAGTGCTCCCAGTGCTAACTGCAGAAATACTCCACTCACTATGAAACAACCAATCAGAGCCAGGAGGAGGGGCTTATCGCCATCAATCACTCTTGTGTGCACGCACCTCAGACCCCGCCTTTCTCTCTGCTACGCTAGCTGGCTCACCACAACACAGGCTAACATGAATGCTAAGGCTAGTTAGCATAACCACCGATAACAGCGAAGAGACTGACTTCCTGTTAGTCGGTTCTCCACCGTCAGCACATTGAGCAGCGTATACATCAGGATGACTGGCAGCACTATGACACGCCTCCTGACTCTGATTGGTTGTGTTTGGCTCAGGGAGGAGGAGACATGTTTGGATCTGATGTTAGGCCCGGTCTGTAAGAACCAGAACCAGGACCAGAATCAGGACAGGAACCAGAACCAGGACCAGAATCAGGACCAGGAACCAGAACCAGAACCAGAACCAGGACAGGAACCAGAACCAGAACCAGGACCAGAATCAGGACCAGGAACCAGAACCAGAACCAGAACCAGAACCAGGACAGGAACCAGAACCAGAACCAGGACCAGAATCAGAACTCAGGACCAGGACCAGAACCAGGACCCAGGACCCAGAACCAGAACCAGAACCAGAACCAGAATCAGAACCCAGGACCAGAACCAGAACCAGGAACCAGAACCAGAACCACGACCAGGACCAGAACCGATGTTGGCTCTTTTCCATCTCGTTGGTTTAATTTAATGTTTTTCAATCAGATCCATTTTATCTGGTTGTTGTTTCCTGTGAAGTTTTCCGGTTCTTCGGTTCCACATTATGAATCGGCAGCCAGCTGCTCACATTTGCTGTTTTGACTCTTCTGCTCTATATTAAACATACATGTTTGCTCTGCAGCGGCTGGACGTGAGTCTTTGAGGATATTTTAGTGCCTCTGAAGGATGAAAGCGGACGCCAGGTGAAGCAGAAAAGCAAAACGGGGGTCAGCTGTAAAGTGGAGTCGGCCCAGCAGCTCCAGATTGCAGAGTAAAGAGTCTTTTCTAAACGTGGACGACGTTTGGACGAGCTTGACCCCTCGTCAAAATGCACTTGTGCCCATAATGGAGCAGCTCTTCCACAGAGTGCTTTACAGGAGAAAGCAGACGGACGATGAGGAAGTTTACTGCGGCCAGGAGCTGCGCGTGTCGAGTCCTGCCATGAATCGCAGGCCGGCTGCTGCTGTCCGCGCTTTCTGGGGTCATTAATGGAAACGGAGCGAGGCAGATAAATCCTCCATCAGGCAGCTCTTAACGCAGCGGCAGCATGGAGGTTCCTGCCTTCACAGGAAGGACGCTGCAGAGAGACGACTTCACTCATGTTGCACCACATTAGCCTTTAATAAGCTAACAGCAAACACTCTGCATGCTGCTTCTGTCTCCCTGTCCTGGAGTAAAGTGAACATATACGGCTGCATTAGCATGTTGCCGTCTGCCTCTCTGATGCTCCTGCAGCCGCCGGCTCGCTTCCTGCTCTGCTCCGGATTTACTCTGGTTTCCTTCCCAGTAACCCAGTTTGCTTTCTCCCCACTGTTCACTTGAGGCCAACTTCAAAGTAAAAGCTTCACGTTGATTTGGGTAACTTGTTTTTATCAGCTGTCTGAAGCAGAATCTGTGGGAAGGATTCACCGGCAGACGCAGCGTTCTGGAGTCTTCTACTCACTGTTAAACATCGTTGCAGTATTTCTTACCAACCCCGGCCTTTAAATTCAATATGGCTGCCAACCAAATAGCAGTAACGATGTGTTCATTTAGACGTTAAGGACGGATCCATCCTGCAGGTTAATATTTGACGAGATCAGCCTGTAAAAACCGAGGCTCCAAAGTCAAACTTTGGATCCTGAGCGATGAGCAGCAGCCCTGCTGGAGTAAAACACAAACCGCAAACCCAACGCGGATCCATGTGAAGACAAACCTAAACCCACTGACTTAACGGAAAAGCATAACGCGCATGTTGATATAAAACATTTTTGACGGCGTGACGAAGAACGAATGAAGTTGCTGTGACTTCAGGTTCCTGCGATGAAACTGTAGAGTTTGAAACATCAAACATGAACAGGTTCAGCTCTGTAATCCGACCGAATAATCAATCAGTTCAATCAGTTCAATCAGTCAACAAGGTTTTCTATTAGGGGAGACCTTCAGGGTTCAAAGGTCAAACAAGCAGGAACCACAAAAAGTTCAGAAAAATCTCAGAAAATATAAAAGGTGTTTTTTTTCTCAGAAAATTCGAGTGAGAAAGATTTCCTCTGTAATCTGGTCTCAGTCTGAAAGTAATGCCAGTAGAAACAGGAACCCCAGGAGCCGCTTTCATACTGCTGAGATTAGAACATGAAATATTTCACCATAAAATGCAGCGTGAGCAAGACAGAAGAGAGATGTGATTAACGATTCAGTGAAACTACTCCAAACCCTAAAACCAGAGGAATTTACTGAAAAGTGTCACTAAAGTCAGTCGAGCTGAAAAAACTCAGAGGAGGTGGAGTTTAACGGGCGGAGGCGGCTGCAGCTCCACCCGAGGCGGAAACTTCCTGCCTGGCTCTGATCGGTGGAGTTACTCTCAGTTCCTGATGCACTGATGCATTTTAATTCAGCTGAACTACAGACGGATAAAAGAAGTGCGATGATAATCGATTCAAACAGACAAAATGAAAGATAAAAATCTGGGTGAGTGGAGATGGACCGGACCGGACCGGACCGGACCTGTCCATTTCTGTCCAACTCCTCCTGCAACCTATCCAGAGGATGAAGATACCAGAGTTGCTCATAAGTAGAAAAGCCTTCATGGAGGCAGTAAAAGCTTCTCTGTTGTCTCTGCTATAAGTAAATCCCAGCAGCAGGTTTGAGTTTGGATCTGGAAATCCAGAGTTTTATGATAAATGAACTTCAGGGACATTAAACTCTGACAGCAAATGTATTTTTATAAACCGTTATGTTTTATTTTGCTGCTGAATATTTCTCAAGCTGTCCAGAATAAAACTAAATAAGAACCAGAGAAAGCAAGGCGTTGTGGTCAGAACCTCCCAGAATGCAGGTTGAGCTTCATCATGTTTCGCTCCTTCGTTTCTGTTTCCCTCTCTGAGCAGGAAACAAACTTCCTTAATGCTGACCAACAACACGTCGCCTCATATTGACAAGCTGACACTTCCATTACTGTTAGAACCTCACTGCTTGTGTTTGGACCAGATTATGATCACACCTCGTCAGCCAGGTGACGCGACGCCGCCACCAGCGCCTCGCCGGCTGCCATCTTGTTTTCATGTGTGAACTTTTGTCATCTCTGCTTCTCTGACGAATCGGATCGATACTCAATCAGAGGATATTTCAGCCTGCAGCTCCTCGGTGTTTGGTGGATCAGCTGCTGCCGTGAAGGAGACTCAGAGTCCGCAGCCGCAGCGCAGCCGGAACCGCTCCGACGCCACTTCAGTCAGGTTTCAACGGCCACTTTATTAGGTACATACCTCCCTGTTCATTCCACCAATCAGCCAATCACATCGCAGCAAGTCAAATCATTCAGATGAGGTGAAGACATATCTCTGAAATTCAAACTGAAATTGAAGAATAAAGATTATTTCAGGAAGTTTTTCAGAGTCTGATTATCTACTGGGATTTCAACCAACAACCGTCTGACGTGAACAGAGAGGGTCCGACTCGGTACCAGATGATGGCTTCAGCTCGATAATATTCTGACTCATAAGAAGCAGAAAGATAAAAAATGATTTTTTGTTTCATAAAAAACATTTCTGTCCACAGAGAAACTGAAAAACATCAGAAGTCACGTTGCTGATCCTATTTATGGATGCAGTAGAAATCATTTTAAGACTTTAGATTAGATTAGATTAGATTAGATTAGATTAGATTAGATTAGATTAGATTAGATTAGATCAGATAAACCTTTATTTCTAATCCTTTAGAATCATAATAAACTCTGATCCGTCGTTGAATATTTTATTCCCTCTGGTTCTGGTTGCTGTGCAGCTGGAAGGATTTCTGCTCTTATTTCTGTTTACTTTCGGACAGTTGGCATGAAGCGTAACCGTAGCAACATGTTGTTTGAAACTTAAAGAGGATCAAGAAGTCGGGGTTTGCCAGCCGCTCGCCTCCTCATGTCCAGGCCTGGTTATCCGTCCCTCTCTTCTCTTTCCTTAAATCTCCAGACATTCAGTCGAACCTGAATCTCTCCTCGTCGCTTCATTTTCTTATGATCTCAAAGGTCTAAATAATGTCTGAACTTTGACCCCAAGCCCCAGATGAACTAAAATGGAGGCTTTCTGGAAGCAGAGCAAAGTGAGAAAGTTTTTCTAATAGCCAGGCAGAGATTTAGAGAGAAGCAGCAAAAGCAAAGGAGATGGGTAAGCAGAGCTAGCAGCTGATAGAGGCTTCTTCAGACTGATCAGGTTCTTCCTGCCCACAGCATCACCATCCACAATGAACACACCTGGACTGAATTCAACCTCTTTGAGATAAATAAAGTATTATACTGAATTTAACTTAATTCATTTTCCAGAGTGAAAAACAGCAGAATATTGGGGCTGAAGCTGAAATCAGGTCATATGAACTTCTGACGTTCATTCACTTCTTATTACCAAGTCTGCAGTCAATCCTGCCTGATTTAAGATCATATGCATCTATTTATTTAATACAGTAAAGAATATTATATTCAATAGTGTTGTGTGTCTTATATAGTTATTGTTTCTTCTTTTTTTAATTCTGTCTGAATATTAAACTATCAGAACATTATTTTAATGCTTTAAATTAAAATGTTAGGAGGAGATAATATCTGCTCCATCAGAAACTAACCAGGAACAATTTACTGACCATTTCAGTGGATTCAAATCAAGCGTCTGGACGTCTGTATGTGTTGGTGGAGGACGAGGAAGAACTGCTGGCTGTGAAGAAAAACTGTGCAGAAAGGAAGAGTCTGCAGGAGGCTGGACCTTTCATCAGCAGAGCGAACAAAGAGAGTTCGCCGCACGGAGCAAACAGAGGATTTAAGAAAAGAAGCAGATCATTCGCTCACCAGGAGACGATTCATCCGCAGGTACTGAGGCTTTCCAGCACTTTACTGCCACTTTGGATAAAAACGTTCAGGAACATTTCAGCAGGTTTTCAATCTTCAACTGAAGTAAATCTGACTTTAACTGAAGTACATTAATTCACCGCTGCTGTTCCTACCAGCAGGACTCGACTAAACACCATCTGACATGATCTGAGCAAACACACTGGATGAACTTTGACCTTTCATTTTGATTCTCTTCTCTCAGATGTCAAACTTTATTCAACTGGAACTTTACAAAAACAACAAATTATATTAAAAGAAACTAAATGCGCCAAACATTTTCAGAGTTAGCACAGGCATTAACGCGCTACAGGAAGTTAGCGCTGCCATTAGCTGACGTGTTCCCACCACTGCTACTGAGCATAAAAGTTTAGTTTTGACATAACTTAATATTTCAAATAAATGTGAATGTTTGTACTACAAAGAAAGATATTTCTTCATAACTACAGATTCATTAAAAATGATCTGCATTCCAGATCATAAATAACATTTTTGGCAACTTCATAAGACTCAGATCAGACTTGTGAAACAATTGCAGGAGAAAATATGATAAAGAGTTACTGAAAGCATAACTGAACTTTTTAAAGGGTCAAAGCATAACTGGCGCCGTTTGGTTCTGATGGAGGAAACCAGAGGGATGGAGCGACGAGGAGAGATGCTCAGGTTCGACTGAATGTCTGGAGATGTTGAGGAAAGGAGCCAGACCTGCTGATGTGGGAGTTCAGGTGAAAACGTCTTATAGATTAGCAGCATTCAGGAAGTGGAACGGCCACCAGAGACACGAGGAGGCGAGGAAAACCTCGACTTCCTGATCCTCTTTAAGTTTCAAAACAAGCACTTCTGGGCATCTGGGTTCTGCTTTAAGTTGTTTTCTCTAAAATTAGGAATAAATTTCCATCTACATAAAAATCACACAACGCAGAGAAAACAGAGGCAGAGGCTAAGGGACAGACGCAGAGCGTTGACGCAGATATGAGGTTACTGAGGTTTGATGCAGGCAACAAATACTGTAAAACCACCAGGGAGCTAAATTATTTACTCCAAACCACCAAAACCTATTCACATAAAGTCCCATTTACAAATATTCACATCAAATCACAGCTGCATATGAGGCCCATTTAGAGTACATTTCTTCCCTCTCAGCGGTGTAATCTATATCACTACCTTTGGTAATTTAAAAGAAGATAGCTCAGTTAAGAAGTCTGAGGAGAATCAATGGAGCCTCACTGAAGAGAAGAGAACAGATGCATATAAATGAGAGAAAACCCAAAGAGTTCATCACTGGACTGAACCAGCAGGACTCCCATCAACCTGCAGCCACACATTTACAGCCCAGTTTACCTTTCTCTGCACAATCAGCCACAATCAGGCACAACATTATGACCACCGGCAAGGCAGCCATCAACACTGGCTATTGGAGGAATGAATCAGCTGAAAACTGAACGTTTTCTTCCTCAAAAAAACATGAGATGTGTGAAGAACTGAGGAAGTTTACATGGTTGGATGCCTGGCTGGTCCAAAGAGGAACGGTGGAGAACCAGAGGCTTGGTGACTGGTGAATGAAGCTGGTCTGTCCAACCCAACAGATGATGCAGAAGTTAAAGTTACTGCTGGTTCTGAGAGAAATCACAAGTTTCATGAGGAGCTGCAGACCATCAGGCTGCAGCTGAACACTCGTTTCCACACACACCTTCAAGGTCCACAACCCACACCGAGCCGCCGAGCGTGTGTTTAACATCCAGACGGGAAACAGCGATCCTGGCAGAGGGGAATGAGTTTACAGTTCAGAGGAAGGATGACGACGAGTTTTATTCTCCAGCAGAGGCCAAAACAAAGACCAGAAAATATGGAGGGACGACCGGCTGCTGCATCAGACCAGAACCGATCAGAGGAGGGACGACCAGCTGCTGTCTCTCGGCTGGCCTGGGAACGCCTCGGGATTCCCCCGGAAGAGCTGGAAGAAGTGGCCGGGGAGAGGGAAGTCTGGGCCTCCCTTCTGAAGCTGCTACCCCCGCAACCCGACCCCGGATAAGCGGAAGAAGATGGATGGATGGATGGATGGATGGATGGATGGACCGGCTGCTGCATCGGACCAGAACCGATCAGAGGAGGGACGACCGGCTGCTGCATCGGACCAGAACCGATCAGAGGAGTTCACGGACGGTTCCACTCAGAAACTTTCTCCTGAGAAACGAACCGCTTTGCTCTCTAGAGGAGAACCGGCTTCTGGATAGTTGGGAACGTTTTCTGGATTAACAAACACTTGATGAAATTCTCACCAGTCACTAAAACGTTTCACATCCAGAAAGAGAAAAGTTCACCAGAGGTGACAAGAAGAGCTGGATGGAAAGAAGAAGTTTGACCCGACCATTCTGGACTCTTCATCAACATCCATGTGATGATCAGAACTGGACCAGAAGTTGGCCCGGTGTTCATGGATCATGCAGCGATCGGCTGAGTGGCGCTGGTGACCAGGAGGCAACCCGCTGATGGTTTGGGTAAAGTTCTGTTGGTGCCAACCAGATGGGCATTACTTTGACTGAGCCAGCTGCCAAAGACTGCAGCAGACCGGCACCCTGCAGCAGAACCACCCTAACCCTACCCTCAGCAAGTCTGAGGTGTTGGAGCACTTGGCCTCTGGAAAGCCCATCTGTAGCTCCAACATGTCGGTCATAATGTTGTGCCAGGTTGCAGCTTCAGAAAGTCTCATGTAATGTTTCCAAACTTTTCAGCTGAAGCTCAGAGACACGAAGCATCTCCACGTAATTAAAGCAATTAATAAACGTTGAGCAAGTTGCTGCTCCCTCCGTGAGCCGGGCGCCGTCGGATGAATCTCTCCCAACGCAGAAATGCTCCAGAGTTAATTGGCCAGTCGCCTCAGCTGCCCTGGACCTTAATTTAGCCAGCCTTCGCAGGATGACAGGCTGATAATGAGGCATTGTGGGACAGCGGGTCACCCGGCTGGGTGTTCGAGAGACCGTTGCTAACAAAGCAAGAGAAGGAGAGAGACTGAAAGAGGTGGACATGGGAAGCATAATGGGCCAAACTCAAACCATCAAGCTGCAAATTACCTGCCAGTTGAAGGGGAATATCCTGGCTGGGTGAATATCTCCCACATCAATCACATCCTTCCTTCTCTGCATGCGCCGACCTCCGCCGGCTTCCTGCAGCCTTGAACCGCTCCTCTGTTACCAGAGCGGAGAGCAGGTGAGCTGCTTGTCCCTGATTATTTGTGCTGGAAGTTTATATTTTCGGGGCTGAAGACACCGAGGTCCCGGCCATAACACGTCTGTAGCGTCAACTCAAAGCTCTGCAGGGTTTCAGGTTTGGACAAACAGTAGGAAGCAGAAAACAGAGACGGCTGTAATTACTGCAGTTCATGAAAAACAAACTGCAGGTTCAACACACACTGAAGCCATAAAACAGAAAACTTTCACAGTTCCATTCAGAGTTCATCTGTACAACACAGCACATGACCTCTGCTAATACAAGCCACATCTCAGCTTTTTGCCCAAATGGCATCAAAATCTTCTTCACCGCAGTCTGATTGGTCCAACTCCGACCTTTTCACCCTGAGGAAAATCTGATCTGCTCCACTTCCACGTGTGGAACTAAATCACATCCGATAGTTTAGAAAGAATTTTATCGACTTTTCCTTCATTATCGTCAAAAACTCAGCAGCAGAAGAATCCAGACGGTAAATCTAAACTACGGCTGAAAATGATGATAATGAAGTGATTGAAGCAGCCTGAGTCAGTGAACGCATCACATCCCAACCCACCACTGCTGGTCCGACTCAGAACCGGGTCAGAACCTGCAGCTGCCGCTGCTGTTAGCTGTTAGCTTTATCAGCTTCCTGCTGACCGTCTGCTGTCGCTCTCAGCAACTTTACAATCCATCCAGAGACGGCGGCCATCTTTACTGTGGCGGCCATCTTTACTGCCGTAAACAGAGCGCTGCTGGAGAACGGCTACGTTCTTCTTCTGCAGGTCGTTTTGTGTTCAGGAACCGTTCACATAGACGTCTGACTGCAGCCGAGTTTCATTATAGCACAAACAACCAAGCAAAACAATTAAATAAAAAGTATTTCATCAAGAAGTGAGAATCCAGAGCTACTGTTTGAACGCAGCCAGTGTCCTCCAGGACTACGTCTGCTGTCTGCATGATGCAACCCCTCCAGCCTTTCTTTGGTTTCCATGTGTCTAGTTCTACTGCAAATAAAACGGTTTATTCAGGAAACAGTCCGCTCCAACCGAAATATGAATTCAGCTCCTTTTTTCTTCTTTACTCAGTGAAGAAAAGACAAGAAGATTCATTCCTGGTCTTAACCTTTGTTATCTGTTGTTAACCTCGACCTTCGCCGGTTCTGTCATCAGAGCACATCTGATAATATTTAAACATTTCTGCAGAGTTATGACAAAGTTTGGAGAATGAAGTTAGTCTGCCATATTTTAGTCATTGCTTAGAAAATGCTGAATTTTGCAGAGTTTATGATGGCAGGAAGGAAAGATGTGCTCCTTTGTCTCATGACAACTCCTCTGAAACGCTCTTTACCAAGGAACACATCAGAAATAATGGAGCTCACTTTCAGCCAAATCTAACAAAATAAGAGTCCATTATTCGGCTTGGCGCTGAGATTAATGCTTCGCTTTATGGCGACTGGATTTAAGGTTTTACTGATTACATTTAAACTGTTCAGATCCAGACTCCATGCTGTTTGTCAGAGTTTTGTTTCTCTTTAAAGGCCTCAGGCACAAGAACATTTCCTGCTGGCATCCACAGAAAAATCAGCTTTAGGAAGGAAAGCTTTGTGTCTGCTTCCCACTGAGCAGAAGAAATAAAACTATTTCAGAAACTAAACTGTACCTCACTGTAATTCATCAGTACCTGCTAAAGTATCACACCTCCGTTACTTTTTCACATCTCGTTTCCTCAGCGGTTTACTAGTGTATAATCATAAAGTATCAACAAATAAAAGCTTCATAGATTTCAGCCTGTGTCTGTTGAATGTCTATAAAAAAAAAAAAATAATAACTTTATTATAGATAGATAGCATTTATTGTCATTGAACAGAATTCAACGAAATTTCCATTGCAGCTCCCGTGCAAAAGGTCAAATATATACAGTATAAATAAGCAAACACACAATAATAATAATAACAATATATACAACTAAATTAACTAAAGGCACTCAACCACACCAAAGAAGTAGCAGCAGGTCCAATTATGGCAAAGTACAGATAATGTGACAGTGCAAAGTGCAGAACAGTGTGGCTGTGTGGGGGTGGGGGATATGTATGTGTGACTGCGAGGTTATGATATGTGTGGGAGGGGGGGACGGCAGGGAGTAATGGCTCTGACGGCTGTGGGGAAGAAACTGTTTCTCAGTCTATTTGTTGTAGTCCGTATATTCCTGTACCGCTTGCCTGATGGCAGCGGCACAAACAGTCTGTGGCCCGGGTGGCTGGAATCCATGGCTATGGATCCAGCTCTCTTCTTGACCCGGTCTGTGTAAATGGAGTCCAGGTCTGGGAGGGGGCATCCCACAATGCCTTGTGCTGTTCTCACCACCCGTGTCAGTTGTTTCCTCTGTTGCAATTTCTGATGACTGGCAACAAATATTAAACTGTTATAAAATATGTTCATGTTTTGAGATGTACTAGTGTCAAACCGTTTTTTATTACTAAAAACGAATCCTCGTTTTGCTGCAGGCTGAAAATCATCAGCTTGTTTGTTTTGATCCTTCAGATAAAATCTCCGGTGAAAAAGGAGAGAAAACCCGACTGAAGCGGTAAACGGATCACACGCCTCCTGGCTGCCTGTTGACTTTTCCTGCTGTTGTCAGGAATCGACTCTGCTCTACTTTAAAACTATTAAAAGAAAGGCTCTGATTTTATCGACAGTAATTGATGTCAGAGCGCCGCTCCCCTCTGGAAACGTATTTTCTGATGCCGGTTTCCAGCTGCGCTGCTTGGACATGCATTTACTGCAGCTGCGACAGACAACAAACAGTGTCTGCGTCCCGCGGCTCTGAAGCGGGCGCGCCATCACTGGATCATAAAAACACGACTCCTGGGTGAACTGGGCAGGCAGCTGAGGGAGATGGAGAGCTTCGATAGGAGGACAGCAGGAGTCGCTCTGACATCTGAGCTCAACATTTTCCAGGTTAAAATGGAAAATTTAACAGGTTCTGCTTCCATTTTTAGCAGGGCATTACAACAGGACGCCTTCGATCCAGAATCCTTCTGCTCTGATTTGGTTTCCATGTCGGTCATTTTCATCCCATCCGGACGTAAAGTTATTTCTTGTTTTTTTTTTTTTACCCCTCCAAGGTGTCTTTTGTGGGCTCTAGTGTCCCTTATGTGACAGCAGGCTGACAGGAAACGGGGAAGGAGAGGGAGGAAGACATGCGGCAAATGTCACCGGGTCCGGGAGTCGAACCCGCGACGGCCGCGTCGAGGACTCAAGGCCTCCAAATACGGGTCGCGCTAACCGCTACGCCACCACGGCACGCCCATGATTTCATTTTTTAGCCTTCAGAGCGTTTCCTCCACTCGACGTATAACTGAGTGAAACATCAGCAGAAATGACCAAATCAACTAAAACACAAAACATTAATGTCATCATTCACATTAAATCAGTGGAGCCCAAAGTGGGTCCTGGAGGCCCGGCATCCTGCATGTTTTAGTCTCTCCCTGGTGGTAGAAACAACCTGCTCAGCAGGTCAGTGATCTTCTTCGGCCTCTAATGAGCCACCATTGGATCCGGGTGCATTAAACCAGGGAGAGACTAAAACATGCAGGATGCCGGGCCTCCAGGACCCACTGTGGGCTCCACTGCATTAAATCATGTCCAGTTAAACAAACGTTTCACCTGAATGCAACGTCTCATTTATTACAGATTTATTGCCAAGAACATTCAGAAACAACCAACATCTCTGAACTATTTCCTTTAGGAAAAATAAAGTCAATTTTAATTAACTGAAAAATTAACACATTTAGTCAGAATGAGGTCAAAATCACAGCGTGGGGTCGTAACCTCTTCATGCTCACATTTATAATCATAATAAAGTTCACCCAGACTGGGTCACTTAATAAAATAATAATGATGATAAACTTCATGTAAACAGGGACAGAAAGCAGCTCAGACATAAATATCCCCGTTTGATACCAGATGGCAGCGTAAGATAATTCCCACCTGCAGCCTTTTGACAAGTTAAAATATTATTTTAAAGATAATCTTTGGAGCTGCTGGGTCACCATGACCTGCTTTATGTCTCACATTTTAACATTTAAATTTATATAAACAATGCAGAGTCTGAATTAAATCTTTATTTTCTCTCTTCAGAAGAGAAAAAGATTCAGGAATCATTTCAGGACGGAGAACGAAGGAATCCGGTGAAGGTTCTGGATAATAAGTGGAGCTGCAGCCCGATTAGCCCGAGTGTCGGAACCGCTTGGCCTCTGAGTTGCTTTCTAAGCTGTTTTTATTCGTCGGGTTGCTGTATCAGAACCAGACCAAACCCATTAGGAGGAAGGTCCAACCTGCAGCATTTTTCACTGGCTGTAAAAAATATGAGTATCTAAAAAGGTATTTCTATAGAAATTATTTTAGTTCTATAGAAATAAAATTTTCAGCAACATGGCAATACAAAGTGCTTTACAGGAATTAAAAGGAAATGCAAACAAAATAACAAACCAAAAGAAAAAGTAAAAGAAGAAAAAGGATCTAATGTTGATCTAAAGTGTGAAACTATTCAGGGTTGGTAGATAAGTACAAGTATCCTCTGGACTTTCTAAGTACGCTATAAATTTGTAAAAGTAACGAGATCTCCACAGTTTCTAAGTAATAATAAAAACTAAATGTTCCTGTTCTGGAAGAATTTTTTCTGGATTCTTGGTTTGTTCTAATTCCTTTTCTGGGTTGCAATAATAAGAGTCTCTCTGCATAATAATCTAAAAATGCATTTAATATTGGTCTAAATAGTGAATACTCAACAGTTTCTAAAATATGAGCTAAAGAGTTACTAATAAACTGATAAACTAGAGTCTCTGGATTCCAAGTTTGTGGAGTGAGTACTCCACAGTTTCTATCGAAATAAAATGAAGAACATCAGCATCCTTTCCTGCATGTTTATGGGTCGGCCTTTCATCTTTAATCAGATTTACTGGATATTAAAGGGCAGATTTCCTAATTAATGTACAAACTTCTCATAATGAGAACAGGAAAGATAATTCTGGACCCAGACAAGGTTCTGGACCCAGAATCCCAGTGATGAAGAGCTTAAAGTGACTCTGGAACATCACAGCGTTTAATAAACAGTTAAGCTTCGCTCGGTGTGCAGATCTTCTGTAAATCCCGACTGTATGGGTCAGGATGGCCTGTAGTTAAAAATCTAAACTTTCAGAACCTTTATTATTTAATATGAAGCTCCAATTAATCTAAGATAAAACCATTCTCAACGTTTTGAAGCATTTTCAGGAGAACAAGTTGAATAAAGTCTCCAATAATCCTGCTAAAATGTCAATGTCAATAAATAAAGTCAAAGTAAAAAGGATCAAAATAACAACAAATTTAAATATGAAGAGTGGCTGGGAGAGCAGTGTTGAAGGCAGAAAGGAGCGAAAGAGGAAAAGAAACCAAACAAAGAGTGGAGGAGGAACCAGGAGGGCCTGCCAGGAGGCTGCGGCTCTCGGCTGTCTTTCTTATCAGTTTGCACAGAAATGTCAGAGCGCTGTGACATTCCTCCCTACAGCTTCCCCTGCTGCCCAGCCACCAATCACCACACTGTAACACACACCGCGCTGCTGCAGATAACACACACACCAGCACGACGCAACGCATAACAAGGAGCTTTATTTATTTACTCTCAGGTTTTATTCAATCCAAGTTTTCATCAAGAAAAAGAACCATTAAAGAAAAGCAACTCTGCAAGACTGCAGAAAAACAGAAAATGACTGGAAGTTGTTTCTAAAATCAAGTTTTACCAAGAAAATATTCTGAAGATTGTTTTCAACTGAGTCAAAAGACCAAAGATGATCATTTCCAGATGTTTTCGTCAGGATTTAAACTCTTTGCTGTCTCTGATTTTCATATAATTTCATTTAAAACCTATTTTAATTCTTTCAAGCAAAGTTTAAAAGGAGGTTTTTGACAGATGGTATCAGATTCAGTCCAACATATTAAATGAGTTTTCACTCACTGGTGCTGAATCTGCAGAGGTTCATTTTCCACAAAGAGCAAATTTCTGCAGCGATGAGATCATTCAGGTGTTCAGAAGGTCAAATAAATCATTTCTGATTTTTAGATGAATGAGTTCATTCTGTCTGTTACAGCGAAATACAAACTCAGTGTTCAGATGCTGCAGCAGCTAGTAGTGACTTTTCACACTTATTAATGAAATCAATTTTCTTTTAAAATGCCCCTGAAAACAACAGATGCATATACAGTATGTATTAAAAACTAAGTACAAGGGACGCTCCGATCAGGCTTTGTGCTGCCGATTCCGATATTGATCATCCATGAGGCCGATCGCTGCCGATCAGCTGTTAGTTTTTCGCTTTAGGTATAAATGATACTATGTTATCTGGCAAAATGGAAAAATTATCTGGCAGTAAATTAGACCTAATTTAGACATAACAGACATATTTCACTACATATCTAAAACCTTTCTAAGTTCCCTGCTGCAGCTCGCTGGGAGAGTTTACCGTCTGGAGGTTCAGCGGCTCCGTCTGTGAAACATCACCTCCGGTAGCGGCGGTCCAACAGAGGGAGCAGCGTCTCACGCTGCAGTTATTGTTTGGGTTATTTGTTCAGCTTTCTGTTGCTAAACATGAGTTTTATGAGATAAACTTGCCTGGAACAACATGCTGTTTTCTGACTGTATAAAGTTTTGTTTGTCTTCCTTTGACCTGATCTTCATCTCCAGTTTAATTTGCATGTTTTATGATAGAAGTTTAATGTGAATTTATGACGCTACTAGCTTTGAGCTAACCTGTATTTTGTGCAGTTCTGCTGATTATTAAGGTTAATAAATGTTTTTTGTGGTAAAGATGTTCAGAGCAAAAGCTGGAAGAATATTATGAAACTTGTCTTTATTTTATCTCTTTAATTTACAGTCCTGCATGCAGCAGAAGGATTTCTACAGAAATTATATGAGCAGTGAATTGAAAACCCAAAAGGCATTTTTGAAGTGAATCAAGATAATTGTTTTCTAGGTGAACAATAGGTGCTGGCAGCGAAAAGCAATTGATTTCTTCTAATTTAATCCTCAGCTCCATGTAGTGTAACTATGACAGTAGGAAGCACAGTATGAGCGAGAAGAATAGTTTTCAGCAGGTGGTGAGATAAATCACCACCGTCTCTCCTCTAAAGGCGGCGCGGTGTGGAGTCGATCAGGAGTGAAAAAATCTCCTCTAAAGAGACCAATTTTCATGTCAAGTCAAATGAAACATAAAGACTTGAGCATGAATTGGATATCATTCAGCAGCCAAACATCCCTTGGCTCTGCACCGGAGCCGGGTCGCATGAGCAGAAACTCCCCCACACAGCATGGTGTTAAACACAGGAAGCATTGTGAGCTGGATAAATCTCACATGCTCAGCAAAGAAAGGAACCAAATGATCATTTTCACAGCTTTAAAGAACACACACAATCATGCAAACACAGCCAGCCGACAGGCTCCAGCTTCACTGATTTATTCTACATTTAAAACAGAAAAAGGTTCAGAGAAAATCTAAAGCTAAACCAGTTCAGAAAAACGGCTAAAAACGCACAACAGGTTAATAAAGCCAACAAGATGTCTGACAAAAACTCCAACGTCTGCTCCACCTCCAGCTGCTGTGGTTCTGACCCAAACCAAACCTGGCCTGTGGGGGCGCTGCACCAAGAACCACTGAAGGAAACGACACAAAAACCTCTGAAGACACTGAGAGCAACTTCCTTCTTCACCAGATGGAAACAAGATGGAGGCGTCAGATTTTAGAGTTGGAGGATTTCTCTTTAGTCTTTGGCTGAAGATCAGGAGCCATTTCTGCTGCTAGCGCTAGGCTAACACGTTCTAATAAAATCTAATCGCACGCTCCACTAAGGCCAGAGAAAATCTGATTCAAACTTCTGGTTAAAGGGAAAGACTGAAGGAGGATTCAGAGGAAATCCTCTTCCTCAGTCCTGCCGACCTGAATGAAACATGGCTGCCCAGTAAAACCAGTAAAACCCTGGAGTATGTGACCGACCTGTGGGCGATCCCTCCAGAACCTCTCCTGTGTAGCGGGACTCCTTGAAGATGGGCCGGTTGTCGTTTTGGTCGATGACGGTGACGACGAGTATGACGGGTCCCTCGATGACGTTCCCAGAGAAGTCTGTGGTGGAAACCTCCAGCTGCGAGGAAGAAAACATCAACAGTTTTTATGAAACATGTTTTTACTGGAACTACTGCATGTTCCTCAGCGCGTCCCACCAAACAGTCTTCCCTCTGAGTCTCCGATAAAAAGTTTGACCGTCTATAAAGAGCATGACCTTCAGGTTCCAGCGGCTTCCTGAGTCAATGGTGGATGCCTGATGGAGTAAATATGGACAGGAACATCAAACAAGCTGCATTTGTTCTGTCTGAGCTGCCAGAGGTCGGTGGCAGCTGGAAATAATAACCGGATCAGAAATCTCTACAAATTAGGCTCCACATTTACAGACAGCGTTTATTAAAAGGTCAAACATTAAACTAAATATCCTGGGAAGTAACTTCTGGTTTCCTGGTGTCGGCTTAGAGAGATACCACTAAGCTGTGCTGGGTTGACCCGGTTGATCCAGTGGACAGGGTCGACCCAGTTGATCAGGTTTATCTGGCTGATCTGGTCGACCCGGTTGACCTGCGGCCTCAGATGCAGCAGCTGCGTGTTAGTTTAATAGAAATGTGAGCCTTTGGCAGCAGAACGGCTGATGGCCCAGCAGGATGGTGGCAGTAACCCTCAGCCCTTATCAAACTTCACTGAAACAAAGTCAGCTGATAATTCAGAGCAAATGTTCATGACGAGTGCTGAGCCTGAAGATGGAAACTCTCCTGAGCTTGACAGGAAATGTCAAACCACTCAGGTTTAGGATTCAGAATAGAGTAAAACTGTCCATTACTGTCCCACAGTGGGACCTTCAGTTGTCACGGCACCGAGGGAAAGCTAAGTGGGAGCATGCAGATTCAAACAAAAGTACAAATAAATAAATACCTTCCAGCCCTTTAGAAACTCCCCTCTGGTCTACTCTGAATGAAATTTCAGAAATAAACTGATTCTCTGTTTAGGTAAATACAATCTGAGCTAGAATAGAAATAATAATAATACATTTAATTTAGAAGCAACTTTCAGAGCGCTAAAGGACAAAGATCTGAAAGCAGCGGAAAAAAACAAAGGAGCCGATTATCAGCTGGTAGAAACCTGAAGATCATTATTCTAGAAAAGGAAAAGGGGAAAAAAAATCAGATTTTTATGTCTCTGATCAACAACTATTTATGCTTTTATGGCTTAAACTCAAAGGTCTTTAAACTCAACAGCTTGGTTGAGATGCTGGCCTCTCACAGCGATCCATCGCTGCAAAGCTTCAACACAAGAAAATGATTTTACATTTGCTAAAACCAGCTGGAAGTTATTGGACTGAACATTCAAGCCACAAATGTTTTAACTAAGCCGTGGGATCCAGTAAAGACAGGCAGATCCTTGGTCCACCATGGGGTCCTTAGACTGAGCAGAGGAGGAAGTTCAAACCATCTCTTCCATCCATCGTATCAAAAACTCCAACGTCTGTCTGCTCAGCTTTCCAACCAGACAATCTGGCAGAGATTTAAAGAGCAGCAGCAAAAGCAAAGGAGCTGCATTAGCAGAGCTAGCTAACAGCTGATGATGTCATCATGTTCTGGATGTTGATTTATTAGCATGTTAGCACGAGACGGTCACACAGCAACGGTCTTCAGTCAGAGGCCTCTTTACACTGTAAGACTGGCTGCTACTGGAGCTCACCACTCCTATCGACTCTAAAGACGTGGACGATACGAGTTCTGGCAACATTCCACTTCCTACTGGAACAAATAAAGTTTTTCTGTATTAAGTTTAATAAAATGTGGACCTCTCAGGTTTCGTTTTTTAACAATTTTAGTTTGATTTGGTGTTAATTGGGCTGCAGAGTTAAACTTCTGGTCAGCTGATAAAAACAAATGTCATAAAAATGTTGCCTCCTCTGTTCTGTTCCTCTGGATTTTAAAACTTTACTTTCAACCTGGTGACAATAAACCACCTCAACATGTGAATGTTTGCATTTCTGGTTGTTTTGGGTCAAACTGCTGATGTCATCACAAGCCGACATCATGTAACACATGAGAGCAGCTTGGAGGAACAGCCTGTTAAATGACACAGAGATGTGAAACGTGTCGCTCATTTCTCCAAAGAGGCGATGGATTATGGGAGTGGGGCGGCGCAGCGTCAGATAAATAGTCACTATGATTCACAGATTTAATAGATTAGAAAGGATGCTGTTTACATATGCACGGCTCACGCTGTGGCCTTGAACCCAACATTTCTGCTGTTCTGGAGGAAAACAAATTAATAAAAAAAAGGGAAGCAGGTTTGCTGACTAAACAGGACAAGGTTGTCTCTGTGTGGGTTAATAGCTGCTTGTTTGTTGAACGGGTATTTTGGATGTTTTCTCTGCGCTCTGCTAAGCTGCTGAATCCCTGAGGTGAAGCAGGAGACTGACTAGAAATACTGAATGCATTAATTTGAGATGAAGGCCAACAGAGGATCCTTCAGCAGGGAGCTGACAAGGCGAAGGAGGCACAAAACTACGCCCAACCTCCACTTTCTTCTTTTCATGTTTATTTTACAATAACGTCCTGCTGTGAAACTCTGAGGTAGCAGGAGGAGGGAGCACTGAGGCTTTACTGGGCTTGCTCCGGATCAGGACTCACCGTTAATTCACAAACTCAACACAATCAGACGACTTTCTTAGAAAACTTTTTACCATTTGGCCTTTTATGATCAACTGAATTTAACTGATTTTTATGAGACCTGAAACGAATGGATCACTGAGCTCTGCAGATCCTGGTGCCATGCTACAGGCTAATAGACCAAACTATAGAAATATAGACCAACTATACAGAAAATATTCAAAATAGCATATTCTGATCTAAAGAAGTGTGCAACTTAGAAGAGTAAATCAGAAAAATGAGTTTATCTGTGCATACAAGCAGGAACAGACTAAAAACAGCAGATATCAGCTGTGATGTTTATTGGGACCAGTGATGCTCTAAGCTCCAACAGCTGCTGGGAGGAAGGATCTGAGCCAACGTTGCTTTGTGCACCCAGGATGCAGCTGCAGCTCTACCAGAGGATTGAGGCTGCAGTAAATCCTAAAACTTCCTAACATGATGACCAGT
Source organism: Xiphophorus maculatus (assembly GCF_002775205.1). Taxonomy (NCBI): domain Eukaryota; kingdom Metazoa; phylum Chordata; class Actinopteri; order Cyprinodontiformes; family Poeciliidae; genus Xiphophorus; species Xiphophorus maculatus. Next base: position 926,430 of record NC_036444.1, on the reverse strand, counting down.
TATCACAGTTTTACCTGCCAGGCCTCAGCGGATCCTGAAAATCTGAATCAGATGGATCTTGATAAACACCCAGAAGAGGTGTGTAATATGGCTTTAATGCCCTTCAGTTGTTTTACTTCCAGATTTGGAGAAATAAGTTACTGTTCATATAGTCGGAGCAACAATTTAAGGCAAATCTTTGAAAGTTTTTTTGCCAAATAAAAAGTATTTTAACATCAGCTTCATCTGGCCCAAAGATCAGACCTTTTCTCAAACTGTCAGAGTGGAGCTGCTGGTGTCAGAGTGTTTTTAGAAGACATGTCCTACAGTTTCCCTTTATAGTGTTTACATCATATACATGTTTAAAAAATGAACCAACAACTGTGGATTTCTTAAACCGTTCCAATTTAGTGCCATTTAATTTCTATATTTACAGTAAGAGTTTCAGCAACAGGTTGACCTAAACTGACCGACAGTCACCGAAACTGACCGACGGTCACTAAACTGGCCGACGGTCATTAAACTGACCAACAGTCACTGAAACTGACCAACAGTCACTGAAACTGACAGACAGTCACTGAAACTGACCGACGGTCACTGAAACTGACCGACGGTCACTAAACTGACAGACAGTCACTAAACTGACCGACGGTCACTGAACTGACCGACGGTCACTGAACTGGCCGACGGTCACTGAAACTGACAGACAGTCACTGAACTGACCGACGGTCACTGAACTGACCGACGGTCACTGAACTGACCGACAGTCACTGAAACTGACAGACAGTCACTGAACTGACCGACGGTCACTGAACTGGCCGACGGTCACTGAACTGACCGACAGTCACTGAAACTGACAGACAGTCACTGAACTGACCGACGGTCACTGAACTGACCGACGGTCACTGAACTGACCGACAGTCACTGAAACTGACAGACAGTCACTGAACTGACCGACGGTCACTGAACTGGCCGACGGTCACTGAACTGACCGACAGTCACTGAAACTGACAGACAGTCACTGAACTGACCGACGGTCACTGAACTGGCCGACGGTCACTGAACTGACCGACGGTCACTGAACTGACCGACGGTCACTGAACTGGCCGACGGTCACTGAAACTGACAGACAGTCACTGAACTGACCGACGGTCACTGAACTGGCCGACGGTCACTGAACTGACCGACAGTCACTAAACTGACAGACAGTCACTGAACTGACCGACGGTCACTGAACTGACCGACAGTCACTGAAACTGACAGACAGTCACTAAACTGACCGACGGTCACTGAACTGGCCGACGGTCACTGAACTGGCCGACGGTCACTGAACTGACCGACGGTCACTGAACTGACCGACAGTCACTGAAACTGACAGACAGTCACTAAACTGACCGACGGTCACTGAAACTGACCGACGGTCACTGAAACTGACAGTCACTAAACTGACCGACGGTCACTGAACTGACAGACGGTCACTGAACTGGCCGACGGTCACTGAACTGACCGACGGTCACTGAACTGGCCGACGGTCACTGAACTGACCGACAGTCACTGAAACTGACAGACAGTCACTAAACTGACCGACGGTCACTGAAACTGACCGACGGTCACTGAAACTGACAGTCACTAAACTGACCGACGGTCACTGAACTGACAGACGGTCACTGAACTGGCCGACGGTCACTGAACTGACCGACGGTCACTGAACTGGCCGACGGTCACTGAAACTGACAGACAGTCACTGAACTGACCGACGGTCACTGAACTGGCCGACGGTCACTGAACTGACCGACAGTCACTGAAACTGACAGACAGTCACTAAACTGACAGACAGTCACTGAACTGACCGACGGTCACTGAACTGGCCGACGGTCACTGAACTGACCGACGGTCACTGAACTGGCCGACGGTCACTGAACTGACCGACGGTCACTGAACTGACCGACAGTCACTGAAACTGACAGACAGTCACTAAACTGACCGACGGTCACTGAAACTGACCGACGGTCACTGAAACTGACAGTCACTAAACTGACCGACGGTCACTGAACTGACAGACGGTCACTGAACTGGCCGACGGTCACTGAACTGACCGACGGTCACTGAACTGGCCGACGGTCACTGAACTGGCCGACGGTCATTAAACTGACCGACGGTCACTGAACTGGCCGACGGTCACTGAACTGGCCGACGGTCATTAAACTGGCCGACGGTCATTAAACTGGCCGACGGTCATTAAACTGACCGACGGTCACTGAACTGGCCGACGGTCACTGAACTGGCCGACGGTCACTGAACTGGCCGACGGTCACTGAACTGGCCGACAGTCAGGGTTCACACTGAACTGCAAAGTGTGTCATAAAAATATCCATCGCATTAAATGAACTGAGTCAGCCTGATATGATTGCTGTTGTTTCCTTAGCCGTGTTATCAAAGTTAATGTCTCTGAAACAACGTGGTTGTAATTTTTACGAGCCAACAGTAAATGCAACACATTTAATGCAACGAGTCATTATAGGCAGCAGATGGGAGGAGAAACAGCTGCATCCCGGATCACTCCTCACACCTTCACTTTTAAACACCGGATATGAGTCCAAACAGCAGATTAGGTGGATGGATGGGTGGATGGATGGATGGATGCGTGGATGGATGGATTTATGGATGGATTTATGGATGGATGGATTTATGGATGGATGGATGGATGGATGGATGGATTTATGGATGGATGGATTGAGGATGGATGGGTGGATGGATGGATGGATGGATGGATGGATTGAGGATGGATGGGTGGATGGATGGATGGATGGATGGATGGATGGATGGATGGATGGATTGAGGATGGATGGAGGGATGGATGGATGGATGGATGGATGGATGGATGGATGGATTGAGGATGGATGGAGGGATGGATGGATGGATGGATGGATGGATGGATGGATGGATGGATGGATGGATGGATGGATGGATGGATTGAGGATGGATGGGTGGATGGATGGATGGATGGATGGATGGATTGAGGATGGATGGGTGGATGGATGGAGGGATGAAGTCCTCCATCCCTCCATCTGAAGGTTTGTCACAGGAAGTGAGTTTCTTCTTCCTGCTCCATCAGAGGTCATCCTCTCTCTCTCCCCCCCCGGCTTTGTCTTTGCTTCGCCTCTCTGTTGCCATGGCGACTGATCCGTATATTTTAATGGCCATAATGACAGACATGCTGCTGGACAAAGTGTTTCAGGAAACCTAACGCGTTGATACATCCTCCCAATGACCCCCCCCCCCCTCCTCCTTCAGTCTCATCCAATGATGTCATATCCATCCTGTCCACTGATTGGCTCACTGACACACTCAATTATGCTGCAATAAAGAGCCTAGGACACCTTTAATCATGCAGATACCAAACTGGGTGACATGAAGTGAAGGTGAGATTTTCACACAGATTTAGTTTTTTTATTAAAGTTTATTAATCAAGTTATTAAAAATATTGTAATCTCTGAATCCTTCCATTTCCTAACCGTACCATCGACCATTTAAATGTTGGCTTGTTTTTCGTCGTAGAAACAGATTTTCAGGAATTATGAAGGAAAAATTGGTCATAAAATAGTCTTTGTGTTTAGAGCAGATATGAAACATCTGCTGTAAACACAGGATGTTTAGAGCAGCAACAAGTTCAGGCACCACATCACAAAAACTGCAGAGATATAAAATAGCAGAGGTAAAAAGTTCTGCACCCTAATAAGAAATAAAATATTATTTTGAAAATGAACCTCTTCTAATCCTAGAAATAACAAATTAAACCAGTTCATGTTCAAAGATAATGCCAGACTAAATATTTCTCCAGGCCACTGACTGAGTTCCCAGCTCTATTAAAATAAGAGATGAAGTTTGTACAGAAACATATCTGACCGCACTGTCATAATTTTGTAAGAGCCAAGGAAATCGACCCGCTGGATTCCCAGAGTACACGAGCGTCCTGACAGGAAGTGAGCGAGAAGCTAAGTGGGTCGTATTCCTCACACGGCTCATCAGCTGCCTGTTAGCAAAATCACGATGCTATATTACCTTCGTTATGGCTCGTGGAAAATTCTTTCTGAAGGTGAAAATTAGCCGCTTCTCTGTATGTGTGTGTGTGTGTGTGTGTGTGGGAAGAGATGGTGATTTAATTTGGAGGGAAATGAGTCCCTGAATGCAGAAGGAATTGGAGAAGATTGGCCCTGGTCACGGTGGATTGGTGGCAGTTCGAGGTGAGACGTCTTTATTCGATGTTTCTAGGATTTTTCCTTCATTTGTTGTCTCACCTTTCAGAAGTTGATGTGGGAATATCGAACATCAACAACTGCAGCATCATTCTGCTCTATTATATCAAACTATATGTCTATAGTTTTCTGTTTGTGAAGTGAGATAAAATTAGCCTTATGGTTGCAGAGTTCTGCCTGTCATCAGGTTTAAATTGAGATTTTCAGATATTTTTTCACTCACTGCTGCAGTCTGAATAAATCCTGCTGCAGTCTGAAGCATTTTCACCAACAGCATCATCAATACTTTAATAAAAAACATGGTCTATCAAGTACTGGGGTGCAGAAAATGTCCGGTTACTTCCTGTCCCTTCTCCATTGTTACTGATCTAAAGAGCCATGTTCTTTACAGAGTCCACTGGTTTCACTGGGTCAGGGGTCAGCGACCTTTACAGAAGAGCCTTTTCTCCCTTCAGTCCAGCTGAAACAACCTGACTCTGAAACAAAATGGCTGTTTATATAATATTTACAATAGGAAATATGTTTAAATGTAATTTTGTTTTGATGCTTTATGCCAGGGGTGTCAAACGTACGGCCCGCGGGCCGGAACCGGCCCACTGAATGACTTAGTCCGGCCCGGTGGCTAAATGCATTATCATTATTCAACAATGATTATTGAAAAAAATGTGTACTTCGTTTAATTTAAAATCTGCAGTTCCTATATTATCCACGAGGGGCGCTGTGTTTTATTCAGAGTGGACAACATGATGCAACACTGCAGCAGATGGTAGCACTGAGCTTCAGGTCCTGTAAACGGCTTCGATTCTATTGCTTTACCAGCTTTTTACTTTGGTCCTGGCAACCTCATCAACGAAATGTCTTTGTCAAAAAAGAGAAAGGTAGACACAGAGTGTCGGATTTTTCAAGAAAAATTGACTTCTTCTTATTAGTTCACGGAGGTGAATGGAAAACCCATGTGCCTTGTGTGTCTGCAGCAGGTTTCGGTGCTTAAGGAATACAATATTCGGCGCCACTATGAAACTCAGCATGGCGAAAAATACAAGCACTTTAACGGAGAACTGAGAAAACAGAAGATAAATGAAATGTTGATGGGTCTGAGGAAACAACAATCTGTTTTCACCCGGAGTCCAGAGGCCAGTGATGCTGCGGTGAAAGCCAGCTAGCTAACTGCTAGCCAAATAGCGTTAGCATCAAAGCCTTACTGTGAGGGAGAGTTCGTCAAGAACTGCATGCTGAAGGCTGCCGAAACTGTGTGTCCTGATCAGCGACAAGCTTTTGCCAATATTAGCTTGACCAGAAATACCGTGGCAGACAGAATTTCGGAACTATCGGCAGATTTGGAAACCAACTCAAACGCAAAACGGAGTCATTTCTCACATTTTCTGTTGCAATTGATGAGAGTACTGATATTGCGATCGTCTCAACTGGCCATATTCGTTGGTGGAGTTGACGAGACGTTGACTGTCACAGAGGAGTTTCTTGAGTTGGTGCCCATGACCGACACCACGACAGCTGAAGACATTTTCCGCTCCGTTGTTGGAGCGCTGGACAGAGTCGGGGGGACTGGTCCCGCGCTGTAAGCCTGGCTACTGATGGCGCGCCGTCAGTGATTGGGAAAAAGACAGGTGTTGTGACAAAGTTCAGAGAGAAAGTACAAGCTGCAAATAAAGGGGGTGAGTTTTGGACATTTCATTGTATTTTGCATCAGGAGGCATTTTGCTGCAAGTCGTTAAAAATGGATCACGTCATGGAGGTGGTTGTCCGAACTGTTAATTTCATCCGAGGCAGAGCTCTCAATCATCGTCAGTTTGACAGCCTTCTCAGTGAATGCAGCATTGCCCATGGTCTACCATACCACACTGAAGTTAGATGGTTAAGCAGAGGTGCTGTGCTGAAGCGCTTCTTTGATCTACGTGGGGAAATTGGACAGTTCATGGAGAAAAAAGGTAAACCTGTTCAGGAATTACAATGCCCTCTATGGCTGCAGGACCTTGCATTTATGGTTGATATCACAGGACACTTGAATAATCTGAACAAAATGTTGCAAGGATGCAAAAAAATTGTAACACAGTATTATGACGCCATATGTGCATTCAAGTCAAAGCTGACGTTATGGGAGACGCAGATGGCAAGCGGGGACCCTGCTCATCTTCCCTGTCTCAGAGATGTGTGCGCAGCAAGCGTTAACCGTGATGTGAAACGGTACAAAGATACGATTTCAAGGTTGCTGAGTGAGTTTCAGAAAAGATTTCAGGTATTTAGCAAACTTGAGACAGAATTCTCAGTTTTTCGCTCACCATTCACAGTCAGAGCTTCTGATGTGCCCGTTGACATGCAGCTTGAAATCATTGCAGTGTGATGTGGAATTGAAGGACAAATTTGCGTCAGTTGGCTTGGACACATTTTACAGGTATCTCCTACCAGGATATCCTAAATTTACAGCACTGGCTGCAAAAATGTTGTCCATGTTTGGGACTACATACCTTTGTGAGCAACTTTTTTCACTAATGAATATAAATAAAACAAAGCTGCGCTCAAAGCTCACACATAAGCACTTAAATGACACTCTGAAACTGGCTGCTGCTCAGGACATGATGCCTGATATTGATGTACCTGTCCAGGATAAAAGATACCAAGTTTCAGGGGCAAAAACTGAGTAAAACTAAATCCTATGGAATGTTACTGTCAACGTTGCACTATTAAAAATTACAGCTTTGAATATTTGCTGAATTAATTCTGTTAAAGTTAGTGCTAGTCAGTAACAGATTTACAACAAAAGAGTTTTGTTGAGTAAAATATTTCTCATGCATGCAATACATGTTATGTATGTAAGTTTTTCTATATGTATACATTTTATGCATCAACAAGAACGGTGACAAATGTACTTAATCAAATATCTGTTTAAAGCAGCTGACACTTAAGATTTCAAATGTGTGAAGCCAGACAATTTGTTCAAATTGATTCCCAGATGTGGAAAATTGATTTTAAATCATGTATTAATTTTTATCTGTTTGATGTATTATGTCATGCAGGACAGTGTTTTTAAGTTCCAAAAACTGTGAATAAATGTTTTGCAACATTGTACAATCACTGTGATCAGTTCTCATGCATAATGCACTTAAATAAATGTAAAAGTAGTGTTGAAATTGCACATGCTTTTCTTAAAAACTCTGAGCTTTTTCATAATATATTTTGTAAAAGTGAAATTTGTTTAATATAAAAATCAACAAGTGCAGTTTTACTAGTTCTATTTAATCTTGCAATGAGTTTACTTGTGTGGCCCCCTTGAGATCAGATTAAGCTGTATGCGGCCCCTAAACCAAAATGAGTTTGACACCCCTGCTTTATGCAGTTTAATGGGAAAATCAAAGGACATAATAAAAACAACCTGCACACAAACAGATTACGTAAAAAGTCATTCCTGCCATTATTAGTGTCACTCTGTGGAAATGTTATGCAGAAATTACATGAAACACTTTTCAGGCAACCAGAGATGATGTTGGTATGTATGTTTTAACTTATGTTTTTGTAACAGAAATGTAAATTTCTTTCATATATTTTTTCTCCTATAAGATTGTGTGAATACATGTTTGTAACATAATATAATTTACAAATATGCAGCTAATGTTCATCTAAGTATTTAATAACTTTTATTAAGGTCAGTACATTTGTTGACTTTCATTTATTTTATGTATCTTTGATGATAGTTTCAGGTTTTTGACCTTTGACTCATTTAGAGACAAAATGAGTGGATCTGTTGGACTGAAGGAAATACCTCCACTCTGGTTTACAGTCATATTCAATTCATTACAACGTGTTGCACTGAGGCTCATTTATCAGGTTAAAGTATCATTTGGAAATAATCTTTGCCATATCCAAATAAAAACATCAGCACTCTTTAAAAAGCTTCTCAATCATCCACGATTTCTGTCATTTTAAAATCCAAACATTCTTTCTTTTCTTTCATTCCAGAAATAATCTAAAAGTCTCTGAAAGAAATGTGGCAGAAAGCCACCGAGGGCTAAACGATGGAGGCGTGATCTGAGGACACTGAGCGCTCGCTTCGCCGCTGCGAAGGTGGAGACGACGAGGCGGCTTCATCACAGCCTGAAACAAAGGCAGGAACAGGATGAAAAGAAGAAGTCATGCATCTGGAGGGACCTCTGCTGCCTTCCTGGACCTGCGTCTCATTTCACATTCACTCAGAGTTCGTCTCCTCCTGAGCCGGTGGACCGGCTCTGATGGACTGAAAGGTTTTCTGCCTTCCTGCCGACTCCTTTAGATTCCAACTAAACCGCTCTGCGGTCACTTTATGGTGCAGAGCAGCCGACGGCTCCGTGAGCTGAAACCTGGGTTCTGACCCGACACACCGACCCTCCTCACAACCAAACCAAATCTCTGAAACACTTTCAGAATCAACTGGAGCCGCAAAATATGATGAAAATCAAATAAAACACACAATGGTAAATCTCTCAGATGTATAAATACTGACATTCGACTTCAATCAAATCCATTTAAATAAATGTATTTTTGCTTAATTTAAATTATTACAGCCAGAACCTTAATGTGTTAGTTTTAATTAATTACATAGGTTCTAACATATAAAAAGTTTAAGGCAATTAATCATCTTTTTTACACACAAAGGTTCTGGCTGGAACTTTAGTTTTCATGTTTCTGGTACGCCCATAAACCAGACGCACAAGCAGCATCCGCTAACAGCAGTGAGTCAATCTAAAAGTTTATAGACTAATTTGATCCCAAAGGTCTTCCTGTTGCAGTAATAACGTGATTTAAATCCCGTCCTCTTTGCAGTCGCTCCACCTCCATGTTTGCTCAGAAGTCGACAAACGTCCAATTATTCTCAGCGTCCGCTCCAATATCAGGACATCAAACTATTTACATGTTAATCAGCAGACTAACCTCGTAGGACGATGAGCATTGAAAAGAAGAACAGCATTTACTCACAAGAGTAATAAATCTGCTTTCAATGACTTCTGGAATCCATTTTTAATTTACTTCAATCTAAAGAGACACCTGAGGCCAAAGCTGCACAAATTTGAACATAATAAGCAAAATTAAAGACGGGAAAAAGAAAATGAGATTCTTCCTTCTGTCTTCTTATTTTCCTCCAAAGTTTCTCTGCATAATCTCTAATTTAGAGTGGAAAATGTTATGTTTTTTGTTGTGGTATTTTATAACTCTATAATTTGATCCTACAACCACAGCGGGCGGAAATTTTGTTCCATTTAAAACAGGAATTAAATAAAGAAGAGCTCAGGTCAGGGAGATTTCACAGATTACATTTCAATGAATGAAATGTAATCTATCCTAGCATAACAGTTAGGATTGCAGCTGTGGTTGATGAAACGGGCAAAGTTGCCACATTTGGTAGACTACGATGTGGTAGCATGATGTAAAGTTTATAATGTAAAAATAATGTCAGCGATTTATGTCATTTAGATAAAACAAACGGCTGAAAGCAGAAACTGCAGTTTTAATGAGTCCAGCAGAAAAACAACAAAAATCTGAATAAAGACACAAAACTTTAAGTTTACTGGGGTTCAAATCCTTCCACAGTTTAACACTGTGCTGTTCACACAGAGAGGAAATGATCGTTTGTTTTCCTTGCCATCCTATTGTTGAACAGTATGGAATTGATTACAGTGTAATTAAAAGCTGTTAAATCAATGAAATGATTTAATTAAATTTAAAAATAAAAATCTAAGTTTCTATTTTGGGTTTTATATTTTGGTTAATCTAGGAGAGTCAGAGCCGCAGCAGACATCAACCTCTCCGAGTCAGAGGCCGAAGGCAGCATCGTCCTCATCAATTTATCAACAGATGTGTTCCCTCAGTGAGCTGAGTCTGTCTTTCAGCTCGTAATGAAGAAAGAGCCTAACTTCCCCCATTCGTTCAGTGTTTGCTGCTGATTAGCTTCACACAAATTCATCAACGGCTAGCTGCTAATTGACTTCAGCAGAAAAAACTCGACATCCTGGTTTTCTGGGGACAGAAAGCAGCCTGTCACCAGAAATATCTCAGGTCTTATGAGTATTAACACGACTGCCAACCTCTTTCTGTGACACCCGCCTCTTGCTGTCCAAATAAACCTCGAGTCAGGAAGGAAAAATGACAGAAAACGTTAATATTTTTTCCAGTAGTATAAAACCCAAACATGCAGCTTTACTTCCTCCATCGTTCTCCATTGGCTGCTGAAACTGAAGAGTTTATCTGTCGGTCACATGAGGCTCATAATCATCTCGTCGCCACAGCTCTGTTTGTGCCTTCAGTGGCTTCCTGGTAACCTTTTCTACACTGAAATAATCCAGCCTGATGGTCAAAAACAATAAGAAATCCATAAATTAAAATATATGAATTAGTTGAAGTGATAATTATTATTCAGTTACTCATTTCTGATAAAGGCAGGATTTGTAAGCCCTTGATAGCGCCGATAGGCTCCAGTTTCCACTATGCAACACAGACCTCAGGTTGTTGCTTCATGTTTAATCCCAACTTCCTTCACGCCGCTGCTGATATAAAATGCAAACTTTCTCCCTTATTCCCCATATAGATGTACTTTTCCTGGACAACTTCCTTCTAACTTCAAGATCAGCAACTTCTGAGATGGTGCAGCAGGACGAGCTGAAAAATATACGACTGCAAAATATGGAGAAGCTTCAGTGATCCACAGAAAAAAGGAAACAAACACAATCAGTCCAAACCCACTGCAGCCTGAAGCCTGAGAAAACCTCATCATTACTGGGAACTAAGATTGATATTTTGTGCTAACTGACTGTTAGCGCTGAATGTTAGCAGTGAACATTAGCCATGACTCTTAGCGATTAATGTGAGTTGTGAATATTAGCAGTGAATGGTAAACATAAAGATTAATGTTAGTGTCAATGTTAGCATAAATATTAGCGTCAATGTTAGCATGAATGTTAGCGTCAATGTTAGCATGAATGTTAGCGTCAATGTTAGCATGAATGTTAGCGTCAATGTTAGCATGAATGTTAGCGTCAATGTTAGCATGAATGTTAGCGTCAATGTTAGCATGAATGTTAGCGTGAATGTTACCAGTGAATGGTAAACATAAAGATTAATGTTAGTGTCAATGTTAGCATGAATGTCAGCGTCAATGTTAGCATGAATGTTTGTCAATGTTTACATGAATGTTAGCGTGAATGTTAGCATGAATGTTAGCATGAATGTTAGCGTGAATGTTAGCGTGAACATCAGCTGTAGAAGATTTCACATCCAGAATATTTGGGTTGTTGGTTTTTTACTGCAGGCAGATTTGATTCAGTTTATTTTGATAATCCAGATTAATTTCTAACAGGAGGCGTATTCCCCACAACGAATCATCTACTTTGCTAATCTCAAGCTTCTCAGCGTTTTTCTCACCTGACCTGTTCAATAAATGTTGGAAATCATTTGTTCATGATCATTTTATGTTTTATTAATCTGGTAATTATTAATTATCATTAATTCATTACATTGTTTGTCATTTATCTCTTTGTTCTTATATTTCCAGACTGTGAACAGTTTAACCTTCAACTGTTGGAAAGGTCCCTTTGTAACACCTGCAGCATTCACTGTATGCGGTGAATATTATTTTTTTTACGAAACATGTTCATAATTTGAAGTCACAGTGTGAAAATGGCAAATTTGATTTAGTACAAACAGATAAAATAACTTCAGTCAGTAAAATCTCTCCGTCTCCCAGGGAAAACAGTGAGGAGTTTTTCCTCTGAGTTTCTGAAAACACTTTTTCTTCCCTTTTACTCGTCTAATCAGCTCTTCTTGGAAACACCCTGTGGGACAGGAGGCTGTTAATCCTGCGCCCATCTGCTGCATCCAGCTTCAAACACTCAAATTCTTCCACTGTGATAAAATGAAGCTGTGGATTCAGGCCCTCAAGATGCGGAGCAGCTGCCAGTACCGGCTCCCCCAAACTCAGGCTCTCCCAGCTGTTTCCACAGGAACTCCCAGTTTCCTGCTCACCACAAGAGTTTCAGCAAGGAAAGCAAAACTTTATGGTACTAAAGCTGAAGTAGTTTTATAAAAATATCTTTAATAACCTTTGGGCTGAATCAAAGCTTTATTCAGAGAATCTAGCAATGCTCACAAACACAGAGCCAAAGATTTCAGTGTCACTTAATCCACCAGCCGTTCAGCACTTTGTTCTCTTCCAATGAGATTTAAATCCCATATTACTGTAAGGTGTTTTAACACTTTAACAAAACAGCATTTTTAATGTGTGAGTAGGCCTGTCGCGATAAACGATAAATCGATTAATCGTACTATAAATCAAAACTATCGACGTCATTTCAATTATCGGCATTATCGTCTCTTCCGGCCTTTTTCTCTTTCTGTTGATGACACCGAATGAAAAAAGGCTCAACTCCGGTGCTCTCCACTGACCTCTGACCTCATTTCCTTAGTGTAAAGCCCAGCGCACACTACACGATCTTAGAGCTGTCGGCCGATTGTCGGCCCATTTTCAAACCCTGACAGATCACACATTAGCCGACAGAAATCCTAGGTATAACGGTTCGATCGGGTTCGGTCCTGCCGTGTGGTGTCCAACAATGGGCACAAAATAATGGCTACAAGTTCAGTGAACTAATTTTAAAACCAGGCATTAATCAATGCTTTACTACAATCTACCTGCAATGCATGTGGCTAGTGTCAGTGTAAAGTCCTGACTGAATGAAAATCATTAGAACCTATTTACGTCACGTTAACGAAGAACAGCTGAAAAGTTACCGGGTTTATCAACTGGTAACAATTTCGCTCCAACTCCTCCTCTTGTCATTTCTATATTCTTTGCATGTTGAATAAACATTAATGTTGTTTCCACATATCATCTCCAATGTCCGCTGTACTTCGGTTGCGCCGTGTCAGCTGTTTGGGATTCCCCTCCGTAATTTACCCTCAGAAAACACGGAGGAGAATCCGTGCTTTCTGGTTGGCTACCTGTCACATTCAACAGGTGTAGTTAAAGCTCCCAGTCGGGGGAAAACCCTGATTTAGATCGGAGCGGCAACAACAATCTACCGTAACACACCACACAATCTTAGAAAGACCAACGTTTTAAGATTGTTGTAACGGGAAAAATAGGAGCAAAAAATCATGTAGTGTGAATTATTGCATCATGTAGTCGATGTGCCCATCTTCTCTATTTAAATCTAATTATTACTGAAGGGCAACATAATATACAGACTTCATAATCTGCACTCTTTTGGTTGAATGCAGTATTTATTTCCACTTTGGCTTTATGTTGTTTAGTTTTTATCAAGTACATTTTTTGTTAATGGAGACTGAGAATCCATTTTGTTTTTGGTTGTTTTGTTTATTTTGTTTATCACTTCCAGTGTTAAATATTCTGTTGAAAATAAAGTGTATCTATCTTTGGCAGGAAATCACATGCATTATTACGTCACTTCCATTAAATCAGTGTAAAAAGATCTTCAAACAATATTATCATTTATCGCAATAATTTTTGAGACAATTAATCGCTCAGCAAAATTTGCTATCATGACAGGCCTATGTGTGTGGTGATGCAGCAAAGCATTCTGGGAAGTCTAACTGAGGCAGAGAATCAATGAAGGCGTTGCAGTCGCTTTAACACTCCATCAAACGTGAAGGGAGACATAAAAAACAGATATGATCTTAGTAAATAATGATAAATACTTCCTTCTCAGCATATTACCAGCTATTGTTACGGCCTCAAACATTCATATTAGTGCATAATTTCTCTTCTGTGATTTAGAAAATTAACCTGCAACAGCTCACCTTTTACCTTAACCTGGGCAAATCGGCACCCATCTGCTGCATCCAGCTGAAATTATTTACCGTATTTTCCATTTTTAAAGTAAAATAAATGTTTTTATAAACTGGAAACATACATATATAAGCCGCACCGGGCTACAAGCCGCTGGTCTCTCTGCCGCTCTCGGATTTCCACAAGGACACAGCAGAGGGAGCGTCCTAATAAATCTGCTGGATTTATTAGGACGCAGCCCAAACCGTGGATCCGTTCACGCAGAGCTTGCATGCAGCGGCTCCGTGTCCCTCCTGTACGGCCAGATCCACGATCCACAGCCTTCAACTTAAAAGCTGCATCTTTTTCTTCCTGTGGTTCCCATGATGAGGGGGATGAGTTTGAAAACATTTCTTCGTCGTTCCTGCTGCTAGCATGAGCTTGTTCTAAATGAAAATCAGCACTTTCTTCTTTGATTTCTAATTTTGACTTCCAATGATTCCCTTCCTGCTAAAGAGCCCCCTGGTGGCTGCAGAAAAATCCACAGAAAAGTCGCACCGGCTACAAGCCGCCTGGTTCAAAACGTGGGAGAAAAGTAACGACTTATAGTCCGGAAAATACGATAATAATAATAATAATAAAATCCAGTAGTTTCACAGCAGCATTAAAATATGCTGCATTAATATATTTGGACATATTTTAATGTCCAAATATTAAAATATGTGGACATGTCCGAGGAAAGAGGACTTTTGGTCACCCTAGCTGACATTCTGCTCTTATGCTAAGCTAACTCGATGGCATCATGCTCTTATGCTAAGCTAAATCGGCTAACTGTAGTTAGTTCATATTTCAGGACCTAAACTTGGAGCCTTCTGCGTCTTTCCATCAGGTTTTCTGCTCCTCATCCTCTCCTCTTCATCTGGGAAACATGAGGAAGAAAAACTGCAGCTGAAAAGCATGAAGTCATAAAATAGAGAATGAAGGCTCGAGAGTTTGCTTCAAGTATACTATCTGAATAGAAACATCTGATAAAGTTGTTGCCACTCTACATTGTCGAACATTTTGCTCTGTTTCTCTGGAGGCGATGACAATGATTTCTGAGAGCCCATGTGAAGCTGAAAACCTTGAAAGTATTTTATATTTGCCTCAGTCTTTTTATAATTTACAACATATGACGGCTTATTCTTGAAAAACTATATTGCTCTGTTTCGCAGCATGTTTAGTACATTTGTGTTTTAAATGCAGACTGTACATTAATTTTTCATATCTCCTCGTCTACTTGCAGATTCTCTCGTGTCCCAATCTTGATTTTTGTTCTCCACAGTTTACTTTCCTCTGCAGCAGTTATTGATTCAAAAACCCCAAATCAGCATAAATTCACTAAAAACACATAAAGGAAAATGACATTCTTGTCTTGGATTACTGGGATGTGGATTTCATTTTAATGTCTCTAATCCCAGAGTCACACATTCAAAATGGTTTTCATTACATCAAAAGGAATTTTTCTATGACTACCAAATTACAAAAGGCATATTAATATTAATATAAATCTTAGCCCCTATTCAAACATTTATATGAACAGAAAGTCAGTAAGAGATGCAGAGACATAACAGCAGGTGAACCGAAGGTAAAAAGATAAAAATTGGTCAGGATATCCATATTTTAGCCAGGCATGTAGATAAAAATAATCCTGTGTGTGAACTTTGAAAGGCCCTGAAAGTGACACAAAGCCTCACAAAGCATAAAGCGCACACACACACACACACACACACCATCAACACAGCAGACTTCACCTCCACACTCTTTAGCACTTAGGATTTTAGTGTTTTTCAGTATTTTTAGCTCTTAGTAATGTTGATCTGGTAATTGTGTTTATCTAGTAATCTAGTGTTTTTGTAATATATTGTGTGAACTGTAGTGTATGTTGTGTGTAATGTCTTAAGCTGCTGGGACTTTGAATTTTGCCTTGGGGATTAATAAAGTATTCATCATCATCATCATCATCATCATCACCTGGTTCATCACTTCCCCCTGAAGGAAAACTGGGCTGAAGTTCATCCTCATCTTCAAGTTTTCTATGTTCTTCATTTAAACATTTTTAATAAATGTACAAAGCTACTTATTTTACATAATTGTTTTTGGAAAACCAGAACAATAAACTGTTTCCACTTGAATTTATTGTGTTATTAGTTTTATACGGTTTGGTTATTTTAGACACACGTCTCATTTCTAACATTTATTGCTTCATATTCAGTTATAAAGTAAAAACAGTTTCTGCTCCTCAGATCCAGAAACAAACTCCCTGAAAACCTGAGATGTGCAGAAAGTCCAACTCATCTGCTGCTTAGAGGTTTTATTATATTTCATCTTTCTTTGGTTTTTCAAATGACTTGTTGTTACCTTCATTTTTCTCCTTTAATTTTGTGAGGAATACTTTGCTACATAAATAACCCTGCCTTCATTTCCAGTTTCGGCAGCTCCTCTCCTTGGTGGCGAGACTCAACCATGTAGGAATATAACGTGGTGATGTTTGAAGCACAAACATCACCACGTGATGTGAGCGGCTTCATGTGTGAGCAGCTGAAAGATGAGCCGACCTCGTGCCAACGGCCGGTGGCTGCATCAGCCTCAGCAGCAGCAAACAGGCTGAATTAGCAGCATAATGGCTGCTGCTCAGCAACAGGCACTCAGCAGCTAATCAGGTTATCCAGCTCTTCGGCTGGACGAGAGTATCTGATAGGGTGGAGGGCAGCTTCTAACGTAACACGGACACAAGACTGATCCACCAACAAAATGAGATCAAAACAAGTCTATGAAGTTAAAAAGAAAGTTCAGCAGGAGGAGAAAAGAAACGGCGAAAAGGAAAGAACGCATGTAATTATTTAGAAAACAATCCTTCTCCTCCTCGTCTCTGGTTTAACCCAAACTGATGACTGAAATTACTCGGTTCATTCCCAACACGTGAAACTATGTTGTGCATATAAACATGTTTCCTTCCAGCTGAAAACGTCACCGATAAAAAAATCAGACCAGCAGGTTTGATCAGCGAAGAGCAGATGGGTCACCATGTTTTCTGGAGCACAGCTTTTCTACCGAAACAAGTTAGTCTGCTCTGAGCGGAGGTGGCTCAGTGTGTAATCACAGAGTGTGTGTGTGTGTGTGATTCTTATGAGCCTGACGCCTGGACAGGTGAGTCCAGCTGTCCAAATCCCACACCTGTTTTCCGCCTGGCTGGACACTAATTTCCTGGGCTTTGGAGAGCAGGACGTGCTGTGTGTGGGCTCTAGATAAAAGACTCTCACACACACACACACACACACACACACACACACACCTCCTCTTATAAATGAAGAAACCTTCAGATTGGAGAATCTGTTTCTTCAGCTTGTTTTCCTGCAGACCAAACGCTGAACGTGACTTCCTGTGTTTAGCTGCTGTCGGTCTGATGGATCTCAGGAGGAATCGTTAGCGTAGCTACAAAGCTGGGCTCACGGCGGCGGCGCTCTGTTGGTTCTGATTGGATCTTTTTCTGTTTCCTGATTGAATCGTTGCTGTTTGGACAATTATTCCCTCTGGTTCCGGATGCTGAGCAGCTGGAAGGATTTTTATTCTTCACTTTTTTTATTTTCAGACAGTTGCTAAGATTAGCATCTGAAAAGCTCAAATAATACTTGAACTTTGACCCCAAATCCCAGCGGATTTGAAAAGGATGCTTCATGGATGCAGAGAGAAGAGGAAGTTCAAACCATTATTTCCACAACTCCAGCGTCTCTCTGCCCACTCAGAGGCGCAGCAAAAGCAAAGGAGGAGGATCAGCACAGCTGCAAACAGCTGATGATGTCATCCAGGTCATGTTACTATGGAATATTGTCTCCACCACCCAGATGTGGAGCTGTTAGCATGTCATGATGGCCAGGCTGTCATCCACCAGCAGTCTCCAGTCAGTTGCCTGTTGCTTTAATATATTGTCTCATCTCAAAAACAGGACTTGGTTCTGGGGTCAAATGTTCTGCAGCTGTTCCACCAGCAGAGCCACGTCAGATTAACCAGGTTCCCAATAAAACCGTTCAGTCTGCAAGTTAGACTGCAGGGCATCAGGCGCAAATCCTGCAAACACACCAAACAATTAGAATTGTTTGTTCAGTGTTCTGGCGAAATGAAAAGCTTGGAGCAATTTGTTGCTCACGCTGTTATGAATTTTAATACTAATCCACCCAAACATGCCCTGTAATGCTTACACTAGCACATTTCTAGTGCATGTGATTACTTTCCAAACGGGGGATTGGTGGATATTATCTGGATTTCATTAGAATCAATGTATAGCAAACGAGAGCAAATGCAAGCAGCTGCAATAAATATTCAGAGATTAAAGGCTCAGATGAGACACCCAGAAAATATGCTAATTTTTTTTATTATTAATATGGAGAAACTTATTCTGGAGGATCCATTTACTTCAGCCTAAAACTGAACTATTTGCTTTCCATGTCCTGATTTTATACCAACCAGAGATCTCTACCTGCCCTATCGCTGGTTATATCTAATGATATATTTAATCCAGACGTCATCTGTTAGTTTTTGACACTGAAAGGTTTTGTAGGACAATTTAGATTGCATGTATTTCAATAAATTGTTTTTATCTTATTGTATAGGAAGCCTGACCATATAAGGCCCATACTGGCCTCTTTACACTGGCTGCCTGTCTTTTATCGAATAGATTTAAGATTCTTTTATTAACTTATAAAGTTTTAAATGGATTAGCTCCCCCTTTATCTTTGGGACCTTTTAAAATTCCAGTCTGTGTCCAGAACCCTACGTTCAATTAATCAGCTGTTACTGACAGTTCCTCGGACCCGACTTAGGAGGAAAGGAGATCGGGCCTTTTCTGTTGTAGTTGCTCCTCTTCTATGGAACAATCTTCCTTTCCAAATT